>NC_140251.1:15884967-15897467 GCF_949987555.1 Borostomias antarcticus
GAGCAGGCTGATTTAGTGGCAGAGGGGAGCAGAGTAGACGAGGGGGTGGGGGGGTGGGGGGTGGGGGGGTGGCTGTGGTATTAGATACATCATTTCTCACTGCGGTGATTAGAGGGACAAAATAATACCTTTTATCATAGACATCTCCTTAAGAGTTTTATTTCTTGTGTCCTGTCCCTTCACAGCACGGGTCCACGCACACCCTACACATGCAGACACACGCATACGCACTCGCACACACACACACACACACACACACACACCATGCCAGTGCCAGTGATGGTTCAGGATGCGTCGTTGCCTGTGAGACAGCAGAGTGTGTGAGTGTAAAGTGATGAAGTGTGTTCTGGTAGCGGTGCTGCAGTCTGAGGAGTCGGCTCTCACAGAGGAATGTCCCTCATCTCTCTCTGTAGTTCTACTGAATATCCTGTTTATTCCTCCTTCCTTCATCTGGAGTCCTCTTTCTTATCTGTCTGTTTCTTTCTCTGTTTCAGGGTAGAGCATGACATGTCTTAATCTCAGGGTCGTAGGTTCGAGCCCCATGTTGGGTGCAGCTAAACATTTAATTTAACACGGTGCACGTATCATGGTATCATGTACATGATATGCAAGATTTATTTATTTGTTTATTATTTAGTATGATCACATGTTACCTTAGCCTCTGGTCTGTCTGTCCGGTCCAAGGGGAAGAGCATCCTGCTGCAACTCCCCACGTTTGAGTTCAGCCTTGACTAGAAGGGGAGTGAGGAGGTAGCTTCCTCAGGACACCAGAGGAAGAGGAGGTGCATGACAGGACAGGACAGGACAGGACAGGACAGGATAGGATAGGATAGGATAGGACAGGATAGGACAGGACAGGACAGGACAGGACAGGACAGGACAGGACAGGACAGGACAGGACAGGACAGGACAGGACAGGACAGGACAGGACAGGACAGGACAGGACAGGACAGGATAGGATAGGATAGGACAAGACAGGACAGGATAGGACAGTTCAGAACAGGACAGGACAGGACAGGACAGGATAGGATAGGATAGGATAGGATAGGACAAGACAGGACAGGACAGGATAGGACAGTTCAGAACAGGATAGGACAGGATAGGACAGCGCAGGACAGGACAGGGAGCAGCAGCAGAGCCAAGTTCAACAGTTACAGTCCATTCAATTCAAGTGCATTCCATGCAATGTTCTGAAAAGTCCATTTTAATTTTAATTCAGTGGATGAAAAATTACATTGGTAACCGTGTTTACACATTTTTTAATTTGTAAAAAATTAAATGAAATAAAATACAAAATCCAGATCATTTCCCAAACCGAACGTGAATTGAAAGTGAATTGACCCCAATCCTGATCCAGTCACACTGTGTTTCTGGAGGAGAGGAGGTTGGGGGCCAGGCCTGACCCCTGCAGAACCCCCAGCCTCCCCGGGAACAGGGGGACAGGCCTGAGGTGACTGAATGATTCATCTGCTGCACGATGAGGGACTGTGGAGCTCAGGGTTGTGGAGAGGGAGGACCAGGAGTCTCATCTCCAGGGACACCAGCTAATGTATGCAGCGGCATCTTGATGAGCTTCTGCCCCCCCCCCACCCCCCCACCCCACCGCACACACACACACACACACACAAACACACGCACATTACTCACAAACGTACACACACTCTCCCTACTCCTCCCAATGTGACCCTGGTTTGGTCCATGCAGTCTGAGGTGTACAACTCCTCAATGAGCGAGTTAATGTAATGAACTGTCGGATGATTTACTGCAGTCCATAGCTTAGCTTCTGTAGATTTCGGTCCCGACTCCGGCAGCTTGTCCCGGGAAACCGAGAGACAAAGAAGGCTTTATATACCCTCAACACTGTGCATTCATGCTCTCACTGCACAGGATACAACCTCCTGTCCTCCTCTTAGACCTAGAAACCATGAACAGATCATTCAGACGCATAGCGGCCTCTGGATTAGCCGTGTCATTTGGAGAAGAACACCGCTCGACGTCGCGAGTAGTAAAGCTCGCAGTTGTCAACTCGTCGTTAGCTAGTGCCTATTTTGATTCTTAGAGGCAGGTCCTGATTCACAGTAAACCCGTTCATGATTGATGGACTGAGGCTGAGTAAGTACAGTACGAGGTACCAGGCAGAGAGAGAGAGAGAGAGAGCGAGAGAGAGAGAGAGAGAGAGAGAGAGAGCTCTGATCCCCTGGTCAGACCGAGAGGCCAGCGTGCCGCCCGGTCGGGAGGATAAATCGGCGTTGTCAGGAAATCGGCCGTCCGTCTTCTCTCGGTGTTCCACCTCGCATGGCTGTGCTGGATATATGGGGCTCCGGCTCAGAGAGCAATTTGCCCCTATACTTCAAGAGGAGTTACAGCTCTGTGTGTTTTATGGAGGGGTGGTACCTGATGTTGTTGAAATACAATGCCGGTGTTACTCCGTTGAACCTTCTTCTGCTGATAGATTTAGTGTGAAACATGAAAAAAGACCACCTTTATTCAGGGGTGAGAGGCTCTTTTCAATATCTTAAAGGGGGTGACCGCGCACAGCAGGTTTACGACACTGTTTAAAGCGTGGACATTACAGCTACTCATACTGTTACAAAGTACATTTCCTCAGTCGTTTTTCCTTCACTCCCCCACAGATCAAATGTTCTCGGTCGTAAACAAATGCTTTTATGTGTGTTTTGAACAGAAAACTGCTTTGTTAATGTACGGCCGTATCCTGATTACATGTCTGTGTTGCTGTGTTGCTGTGTTCAGCCACGCCACCGGGTACGAGAGCGACCCGAACAGTCCCATGGTGTACAGCTGCAGCACCCAGTACCGCATCCACACACACGGCGTGTTCAGAGGCCTGCAGGTAAGTAGCTCCGCCCACACCCCCATCACCAGCCCTGCTGACTCCCAGACACCCAGGTACTAAATGAAGCGTAAATCGACGGTTGGTTCGGTTCTTCAAGTTCCACATCTTTGAATTGTTGTTTCCAGTTATTTCAATACTGGGAGATTATATTTCTTTGAAAAACACCAATTTAATGAGGCAATAAGTTACAACTTACTATTGCACAAATATGATACAAAAGATGATTTTTTAATTTTTTAAAATAAATGTATGTAAAAAAAAAAAAACTTAACAAATATAGTTCAAAAGGAAACGTGTGGTAAACTGCTCCTCATCAGATACAGTACATGTCAGTCGTCTCACAGACCTGGAGTTCACACACTCTGACCTGGAGTTCACACACTCTGACCTGGAGTTCACACACTCTGATTCCCCTTCTTTCAGCGCAACTTTCCTTATATGCTCTGGGCCAAGGTCAGGACACACACGCACGCAAGCACGCACATATGACGAACACACACACACACACACACACACACACACACACACACACACACAAACAGACACACACACACACACACACACACACAAACAGAAACAGAGACACACAGACAGACACACACACACAAACACAAGCATTCTATTGCACACACACTCCAAATGCCAGCCACAAGGTCATCCTTCCCTCACCGTGATGCACCGCACTCCGCATGGTTCCAGGCGAAGGAATGAGAGAGATAGCGCCTGAGAAAGAGAGAGAGAACGGCAGAAAGAAAGAAAAAAGGAGTGCAGGACCTTACGCAACGCCCGGGCTATGCGAGAGGAAGCAGGCCTGGTCCAGAACGCCTGAGACATTTAAAAGGCATGTGAGGATGAAAAGGTCTCAGGAATCACTTTCCAGAGATCCATTAGCAATAAAGATAGGGTTTCCATACGCGGGCTCCGCACTAATAAATCATTAGATCTTAATTAGTGTCTGTCAGCGGCTTTACAGTGCAGAAGGCAGAGACTCTCCAGACCAGGAACGCTTTCACAATGGGACGTTTTTCACTTCATCCTTCCCTCCTCTCCTCCTGTCTTTCTTAACATTGTTCTGAAATGAAGTGAATGATAAGAGCTGAACTGTAGAGGATACGCACGGTCACAACAGATTATGGAGGTACTTTCCTGAAGCATTCCTTTTTAACTGTATGACCACAATCAGATTCGGGGGGGAAACAGAATTTTAAGCAACCAGGAGGACTGAGTTTTATTTTTTATTTTTTTAAAGTGCTTTATTAAAGCACCTTAAAATGTACTTTAAGCACCTTAAGTGTGTTTCGCTTTGTTTGTCTATGAAGCCAACGTAAAGACATGTGAAAGTGTTGAGTGTGAGGAGAGCAGAGTGCGTCAGAGGTGGCCTGTAAGGCCTGTAGATAAGGCAGGCTGCTGGGACCATAAAGCCCTCAGGTCATTTACTTATCAAGAGCAGCTAACACTATTCATTACAGCAGCACCACACCACCAGCCCATTTCACTAAGCATCTCCTAATGAGGAGCAGATGGGATCAGAGGGTGTGTGTGTGTGTGTGTGTGTGTGTGTGTGGGTGGGTGTGTGTGTGTGTGTGGATTTGAGGGGTGTTGCAGTGGGTGCAGGGAGGCAGGGGTATTTGGGGTGAAGCAGGGAGGGAGAGAGGGAGGGGTAGAGGGTGATGGGGGAGGGACAGGGGGAAAGGTACAGTGTGGACAGAAAGCAAGTAGTGCAGGATGAGAGGTGAGAGGGAGGGGTACGAGGGGTACGGGGAGGGTGTACGGGGGGAGCAGAGATGGGATCTGCCTAAGGTCCGTGACTAACGGCTCCCATTTAGAGAGTAAATCAGCATTGGTGTAAACCTGAGGGATGATTTTACTGCTAATTCTAATATAATGAGCCTCTCATGCCACATAATAATCAGACTCCATTGTTAATGCAAACCAGTGGGCATTTTTAATTGGTTATATTGCTATTAGATAGGCTGTCTGTGTTCTGCTAGAAAATGTGTCTTACGTTTGTGTGTGTGCGTGTGTGTGTGTGTGCGCGCGTGTGTGTGTATGTGTGTGCATGTGTGTGTGTGTGTGTGCGTGTGTGTGCGTGTGTGTGTGTGTGTGTGCGTGTGTGTGTACCCTCCCAGGACGTGAGGAGGGTTCCGGGCATCGCCCCTGCCATTGTGCGCTCAGAGACCAATGAGAAGCGTCCGTTCATGTGCGCGTACCCTGGCTGCAACAAACGCTACTTCAAACTGTCCCACTTGCAGATGCACAGCAGGAAACACACAGGTGAGGCTCTAGCCGCATGGCCGTGGTCAGCGGGCAGCAGTGAGTGAACGCTAGCTAGGCCACAGAACGTCAGTGCTGAAGGCACAATGACACCCATGACTTACGGCCATAGGACCCGAGGTTCGGTTTGTGTCGTAGAATGTGACACATCTGCCCCCCCCCCCCCCCCCCCCCCCACATCCAGGAGAGAAGCCGTACCAGTGTGACTTCACTGACTGTGGTCGACGCTTCTCCAGGTCAGATCAGCTCAAGAGACACCAGCGCAGACACACAGGTTTGCCCTCCCTCCAGCCTCTCTCTCTCTCTTTCTCTCTCTCTCTCTCTCTTTCTCTGCCCTTCCTTTTTTTTCTGCTCCGTCAATCCCTGTCTCCTGCTGGGGATCTGTCCCTCTGTCTGCATACTGTATACTGTACAGTAGTGTGTACACTACAGTGCCTCTCTCTGGTGCACACTAGCCCTCAAACCTCCCCTGAGACACTGTCTAGTACGCACCCTAAATGGAATGCTAGCATCTTTTGGAATGGCTTCCTTCGCTCGCGGCCTCTGCTCTACTCTGTCTCTCTCTCTCCCTATGTGTGTGTGTGTGTGTGCGTGCGTGTGTGTGTGCGCCTGTGTGTGTGTGTGTTTAGGAGTTAAACCATTCCAGTGTGAGACGTGTCAGAGAAAGTTTTCTCGGTCTGACCACCTTAAGACCCACACCCGGACTCATACAGGTAAAACAAGTGCGTAAACTTTTATTTTTCCACATCTTCTTATCTGTTCATTGCTTCCTATCTGTTTCCTAGTACCTCAGCATTGAGAGCATATAGTGTAATGCTTTCCTTGTGGAATTTGCTTCCACGTATCCACATTTTTATCAAATCTAGTTTAAGTTGCTGTAATAGTTTAAATACTTCTTAAAAGGAGCTCAAATTGATATTCTTACCCATGGACTGTATAGCAAGAGATCCAAACCATTCGCTGAAGTTCCATGTCTTACTCCCTACTGTACAGTTTCAATTTGATTGTCAAATAACGTATTTCTGTCCCCCTGCCCCCCCCCCCTCTCTCTCTCAGGTGAGAAACCCTTCAACTGCAGGTGGCCCAACTGTCAGAAGAAGTTTGCCAGATCAGACGAGCTGGTCAGACACCACAACATGCACCAGAGGAACCTGACCAAGCTGCAGCTGGCCATCTGAGACCCAGCTGGGCTGCAGACGGGCCGCTGGGCAGCCATGACCGTCAGCCTCACCCTGCTGACCACCGCCGCTCCCCGGCGCTCTCCCCTAGCTGACAGCGTCACGATCACATTAGTCAAATTTGGACTTTGAACGGACAAAGATCAAATTCAAATTTAGACCATTTGACTGTTTGACCCTACTCAGTCAGGAGGTGGTCTCTCCAGAGCAGACCCTCCTCCTCAACATCAGTGTTCAGACACACACAGGGGCAGTCTTCCAAACACGCCGTCAGACACAGGTGTCCATATTTCATAAGGAAACAATCACGTTTCTGGCTGTGGATGTAGATATTATGTATTGTGTATTACTATATGAACTGTTACCCTGACCAGTTCTTGAGTTATTTATTACTATTATGGATTTAAATATCTTTCACTGGAATGTTGTTTTCCCTTTGAGTAAAGTGGTCTAACAGTATCTAACCATACGAGGAGCCAGATGATCTTACAGCAGCTCTTCATGTCAGTTCCCTGCTCTTCTAATCTGGTCTTCACCCTACAGTACCGTTGAATCCTGGAGCTTTAGCCACTGGCACTTGGGTTTATGATATTGTCTTTAAAGGAGTAGTAAAGGGAAAATGCATGTTTAGCCCTGTTTTAAGGTTACTTATGATAATTTACAATGGTTCAGATCAAAACGTTGACAAAGCTAGCATTTTCGAGAAAGTTGATTATTGCTCTACCACTGTTTTGGTCATACAATGGATGTGGATGGGCATCTTGAAAAATCATTCAAAAACATGTTAAACTCTCGATTTCAAAGACAAGAAGCTCACTGAGGGGGTAATTGGTGTCCGTTGGTGTTCTGACATCAAATTCGCCGCAAAGTATGTCTCCTGTAGGGTTTTATTGATCATTTTATGAAATCCATTGACTTGTATTGAAGCGACCATTGTAGATGTGTAGATCAATCCGCAGAGGGGATTCAGGAAGCGGAACTACTTACGGTAGCTATTATTATTGTTTATGTTGCTAGGCTACCTAGTTTGCGGAAGTTTACACACGTATGTGCTGCGACTAAATAGTTCTATGCTAAATATTTTAAAAAGCCTTTCCAGATGAACTAGAATCTTACTTTATGGTGAATTATATGTCAGAACGCCAACTAACACCTATGAGTTTCTTGTCTTTAAAATCGAGAGTTTAACATGTTTTTGAATGATTTTTCAAAATGCCCATCCACATCCATTGTATGACCAAAATGGTGGTAGACCAATAATCAACTTTCTCGAAAATGCTAGCTTTGTCAACGTTTTGATCTGAACCATTGTATATGATCATAAGTAACCTTAAAACAGGGCTAAACATGCATTTTCCCTTTACTACTCCTTTAAACATTGATTCAGTTGCACAGTTGGACTCTGGCACTGAGTAATAAAATAAGTGTGGGTCACATTGGCTCTGTGTCCTGACCACGGTGGTGAAGGTGTTAATAACAGGTCTGACCCCTGGATTATAACATCCAAAAATTAAATCCCTTTCCATGGAAAAAAAAAAGTGACTTCAATATTAAAGTTTATACTAAGAGTGCTTTGTTTGGTCCAGGAAATGCCTTTTTAAGTATGTATTTCATGTCATAAAACACTTCACTGTCCTGGAAGTTTTTCTCTAAAGTGTATCATTACTACATGGTGGTTTATTTCTGCTGTCCCAACTGTATTGTTTTTGTATACTGTATATATGCTGATTCTGTTGTTGATGTCGTTGTTTTTCTTCTTCACCCCCATAAAGAATTGAAACATCAAAGGGTGAGGCCCCTAAGTGTCACATATGAACATACTCTCTGTGCCCGGTAGCCAGTGAAAGCGGCGGGGTGTGTAACTGTATTAGTAGGTGCCATAACGAATGTTTGTGGTGATAACCTAGCAGGACTGTGTGACTGTACTTTCCACTCTGCCCACTTTATCTCTCACCAGATTCCTGGGCGCATTCCTCTGCTACCTTCTGAGCGCAACACTGAGAGGCAGGCAGATCAACATGAAAAGAGTTTCTTCTCAAACACTAAGAAGAAACACTGAAGAACGATAATCATCCCTTGATCGCTTCCTGTAGGCCTACGTAGTATGAAAGTCCACAGCCAGTACATTTCACACAACATTCTTCTCACAGAAAAGAGAGCACAAGTAGCCTACCGCTACGTCAACACTACACCCAACGAAACGCTTTACCTCAAATGCCTATTTTAACATTCCAAAGTGACTGAATTTATCACATGTTTTATCACGACGACTGGGAATCCAGTTGTGTGGATGGATCCATTTCTTCTGTTCTCTTGGCCCTTTAGTGTTGTGTAAATCAGAGAGACTCCTAGTCCTATTACTCATGTATAGAAAGTCCCGCCGTATCTCAGTCCAGACAGCTCTTCGTCTCTGTCCCAGCGCTCTTTGAAGAGAGGTGGCTGGTCTTCGTAACGTTAGAGCCGTCCACTCATAACCCTCACAATGGAGACGGTATTAAAACTCTCCACTTAGAGAGAGAGAAAAAAAGACACATTCCTTTAGATAAATGTTGTGGTTTGCGAGGGATTTGAGACTGACTAGGACCACTGTTCGCTGCTGGAACCGCTGTAGTGGACTGTGCGTGGACCTCCTCTTTAAGTGTTACACGGCTCGTAGTTTAAGTCGTTGTGCAAGAGTGTTGGCTTGGCTCTCTTCCTCCCTCAACTCCCATCAGTCAAAGACTCGCCCTCAGGAAACAGACAGTTCACACAGTATGTCAGTTTCAACACGGTTACTTAATGAAGAATATTTTGGGTGTAGGCTACGCTACACAAGAACAGAGACACATGGACGCTCTGACGCGCTGTCTGCCTGTGTGTTGATAAAGAGGACAGACAGAGAGAGAGAGTGAGAGAGAGAGATGTAGAGCAGAGCCGGGTTCAGATCAGAGGACTGCCTCAGAGAGGTCAATCCTCCATGTCATGACATTACCCAAACAACTACCAACCATTATCTGAAGGAAGACAGTAGTGTAAATACCGACGTGTACATCTGATATCCTCTTAACACAGATTCCGCTCAGTCTGAGCTGTAGGAAAATGCGATTTTCCCCCCTTTTAAAAAAAACAACTCTGGAAACCTTTTTCTCAATGCCCTAAATCAGAAACCACCCTAAGCCCGTAGCATTAGAATAAGAGATTATGTTGTATACGGTCCAACTCCAGCCTCCAGATGAGAGAGGGAGGGAGGGAGAGAGAGAGGGAGAGGGAGAGAAAGACAGAGGGGTGGTAAACAACAACAACGGTACTCATGAAGCAGACATGGGGGGGGGGGGGGGGGTGCAGAAGGTCTTACAGCCACTCAGCATGTCAACTGTGTTTGTTTATTCATGGACGAGGTGAGGACTAGTGGCCCTTTAACGGGCTTAGCTGCAGCGTCTGAGAGCCAGGGGAGGATGGAGGGGATTTGAAGCATCAGTGGGCTGTAAATCACATAGAGGTTGGTCAAGGCTACGCTCCTCAACCCCTGTCCTCAATGGCCTCTCCCCTCTCCACTCCGGCACAAGGGGCCAAAGCCGTGACCGCTAACACCTGCGGGGCTAGAAGAAAGGTACTGACTGGCGGCCGAGCGGGGTCAGAAAGGGAGGAATGAACTGAGAGAGAGAATGAGAGAGAATGTAGGGAAGAGGGAGAGAGGAAGATAAGGTTGGGAAGTGGGGGGGGGGGTAGAGAGGTAGAGAAAGAGAGTGAGAGAAAGAGACGTATCCTCTGGGATAATGTCGTAATGTTAGAAGATGATACTGTAGATTTGGGTCCTGGTACAGCTCAGCACGGCCCGATCCCCTGGAGGCTCACACACACACACACACACACACACACACACACACACACACACACACACACACACACACACACACACACACACACGCACAGCAATCCTGGTACTGCTCAGCCTGTTCCTCCAGAGGCTGCATTCCTTCTGCTGCTGTCAGAGGCCTGGTCTGCATTCAAGAATATGTAGAAAACGCTTCAGTAAATGACAACATTGCTCAGGGTTCAATTGTTGAGTCGATTATTGTTTTCAGTTTGTGAGTCTATAACTACCGGGGCACCTGCCTCACAAGTGCTAAGTTTGCATTCATTCATGATGGTATATACATACTATATACATGTACCATACAGTATGGCAGCCTATTATATCAAGAGTTGAGACAGTCTTGTACTGAAGGGCACATGAGGGAGTAGCAGATCCCTTCAACCGTTCGTAGGAGAGTAGAACATTTGCTGGTCTGCTTGAACACTGAGGAGCACATCCCTGCGTCAGCGGCAGGCAGAGCTGAGCGGACCCCCGGACCCCCGGCCGGTGGGCTGTGAGTGGGCCGGGGGTCCGCCGGGCTCAGCTCTCCTATAGTCAGGTCAGCTGACAGGGGAAAGCAAACACAGGAGAAGACTTACAGCCTCTTCGCAGAGGTCAGAGCTGCAGCTGTGGATGCGGCTAGCAGGGGGTGGGGGGTGGGAGGGGGGTTTTGGTGGGCTGGGTGGGGGCAGGAGGGGGTCTTCGGGTCTACCTCTCCGCCTGCCCCTTAGAACGACTGTTCACTCAGATACTTGACAGGTGTGGCAGGGGTAGTTAGGATTAGGGGTCTCTACTCTCACTCACACACTCACGCACACACACACACACGCACACACGCACGCACACACACACACACAAGCGCTGACAGTCCCTCCAAGAGGAACATCCCTGTTGGCGTAACTGGCAGCGCGTTCGCCTCCCAAGCAAGAGCCCTGGGTTCTAATCCCGCCCTGGAAATGCCAAAACATGTGGGCTATATTGGTGCCGTGACCTGGATGTCCAGTGGTGTGGAGTGAGTTTGGAGGGGTGAGTGTAACTGAGTGAAACATGGAGTAACTGGTGAAACTCACTCCCCCAATAAGCGCTGACAGTCCCTCCAAGAGGCGTAACTGTCAGCGTGTCCCAAGCGGGAGACCAGGGTTCTAATCCCGCCCTGGGAATTCTGAAATGTATGGGTTACACACACACACACACACACACACAGGCATGTACACACACACACACACACACACACACTCACACACACCTTGCAGCTGTGGTGCCCTACGATGATGTGCTGATGAATCACCCAGGTCCAAGAGAGCGGAAGAGAGTGATCGGAGGCGAGGAGGTTGATTTAAACGTCTCTTAAAGGTCTCTGCTCTCTGACCGAGTGTGTGTGCTGGTCTTTCTCAGTGCCCTGTTCTCTGATGGATGAGGCCTTGTGATGCTGAGGGTATCTCTCTCTCTCTCTCTCTCTCTCTCTCTCTCTCTCTCACACAATAAGAACAATACCCTTATTTTGAAAGGTAAACACTTGGTGTATCCGGCCCATGAAATATTGAAATAAATGGAACATATTTCATCAAATAAAAACATGTTCTGCTCTCTTGGGTGATATAATCTCAGGAAACAACATGTAAATACTATATATAGATTATACCCAAGGACTAAACTCTGATATAAAGAGATTTATTGAGTAAGCTATTTTTGAGTTTAATGATCTCTAGGCTACCAGAAGAAAACAGTTTTCCTCATAGTCAAGTGATAGGAATCCTTCATTCTTAAAGACAGACTTTTTTTCTGCATGTTTATCTGATCTCCGATGAAGTAGACAAATTATAAAGGGTTTAAGCGAAAGTAGCATAAAGTTATAACAGTAACATCAGTGTGTGTGTGTGTGTATATGCATGTGTGTGTGTGTGTGTGTGTGTGTGCGTATGGGTAAAAGATCAGTCAAATCATCTAAAATATCAAGGCAACATCTCCCTCTAGTGCTGAAATAATGTGCACCTTTTTTCCCAGATTGTTTTTTTCTCTTATTAAGAAGTTAGGCCAAAGAGTATGGAATGTACTCTTTGGTTAGGCCACAGGGTTGCTATTAAAAAGGAACTATGCTGCCACCCAGTGGTCATAGTTGGAATTGTAGGACAAACATCGTATCTCCTTTTACTCATTCATGCTCCTACTTGGTGGTCCTAAATCCCCTTCGATCATGGAGGGTCTGGTGGGTGAGAGTCTCGAGACCAGGGTCCCCGCCCCCAGGGAGAGCAGAACGTGCGGAGTGTGTTTGTACAGCGAAGGGTTAATCTGAATACACACTATCAGATTCCACTCCGGGTTCACATCCATCACCTAGGAGACAACGGGCAGGGACAGT
>NC_140251.1:15914967-16012467 GCF_949987555.1 Borostomias antarcticus
AATAAGAGCGGGATAGCCAGTTAGCTCATGAGCTCACAACAAGTAGCAGCAGCTTCCATAACATTAATGGTAGCGGTCAGTGGCTAAAACATTTACACTGATGATTCCTGTAATGTTAGCTATTTTGCTGCAATTTGTTCAACTTCTGTTTCTGGACAAAGGTAAGGGATAAACCCTTGCTTAAAAATATGTAAACTGTATAAACTTGTGATCATGATCATGATTTTAAACCCTTAATAAGCATTATTTGACCTTTCAATTCTCTTCACTTACATAAACAGACAGTGAGTGTGTGGTCTCTGAAATAATAAAGAAATATAATATATAACAAACAGAAATACTTACACAAATAACTAAACAGCCTAACTCAAATACTCATTGAACTGCTGAAACTGAACAAGGAACACAGTCTATCCAAGCCTGTTGCTGCCCTCCTGTGGCCGAAAACGGTAAATGCAGTCTATCATGGGTAATACATGTTTGTAGCCAACTAACAAGAATGTGGACTAAATCGTACTTGGACAACAGAACGTAATGAACATAAAAATCAAACAAAGTACAGTTACTCTTAGCTACCAATAGCCTATAACCAGAGATTAAATGATAATAGTATGAAGAAGCTATCAAAATCCCTACCAAAGCCATAGCTTGCAAAATAGGGTTAACACTAGGCTAATATAGCTACAGTAGCTAACACTAATCTACCTGGCATTTCTAAGCAATGATAAAAAATCTCACCATTAAGGGATTGAACCAGTACACTTTCATCACCTTGTTCAAATATAATTATCCTTCACACTGTTATCCATCTCTATACTAATAAAAGACTTACAACCACCGACTTACACCTACAACATAGTAGCTGGGGGCTAGGCTAACGTTACGTTAGCTAACTAACATTAACGCTAGCTAGCTAGTTAGCTAACCTAAATGTGTCAGCTAGCTAAGATAGCTGCCATAACATGAAGTAGCGTTAACATTTGAGTAGCTAATGTTCCCTCAATACACCGGACATTTAAAAAAAACATGTTTTATGTGATTTTGTTTTGTTTTGTTTTGTATAAAGGTTTACATTTTGAACCAGAATTTACCTGATGTGTCCGGGGCATCGTGTTGAGCTGGTCGTCAGTGACTAGGTTGTTCAAGAGTACCCTCCAGTGATGGATGCAAGTCGAATTTTGATGGTATCCCAACAGAGGTCCACATGAGTTTTACCATCAGAAAAGTGACAGGGCTTCAGTTGATTTTAGTGTCCTTCTTCCAGTCCCCAGTGTGGGTTGGGGTTAGAATAAGGGTTGGGGTTGGGATAGGATCTGATCTATAAGGGAAGGAGTGTGGATTGGGGTTAGAATAAGGGTTGGAGTTGGGACAGGATCTGACCTATAAGGCAAGGGGTAAAGATTGGAGTGAAAGAATCAACATGTGGAGGTTTGGGGTCCCATCAAATCATCCCCACCGGAGCCTTGAGAGTCCAATGCTTTCACCACTACTCTACTTGTGCAGTGGAGATCAGTGGGTGGATTTTGGTGTCCTTCTTTATTTTGGTGTGCTGGGACTACTGCCCCTTGTGGTGCCAACAGAGAAATGTGAGAGAGGGAGTGACAACCAGACAAACGCTATCCTAGGTGCGCTGACTTACAGCCACGCACAAAAAAAGAGGTAAGGAGAAGAGAGGAGAGGAGGAGAGTGGAGATGAAAGGAGAGGAGAGGGGAGAGGAGAGGAAAGCAGAGGAGGAGAGAGGATAGGAGAGAAGTCGAAAGGAGAGAAGAGAAGAGAGGGAGGAGGAGAGGAGAGGAAAGCATTATTATGTGGGCTACCAAGGGCTGGAGAAACAATGTGGGATGCCAACATCCAAATATCGCCATGATTCCTTATTATTCACCTAGAACTTCTCTGGTTAACTAGTTTGTTATTCTTTGTGCTAGAAACCTCATTCAAAATGTTAAATGTTCAGGAAGTTTAGAAATTGCACGCGTCGAACACGATTTTTAATGTTCATGGGTTTTTAGCATTTTTTAGTTATGTAGCCTACGTTTTTGTTCCTAATTTTAGTCCTATTGAAATGCATGATGTCACCATACCCACGCTAGAGATGCTGGAGGGAGCTGGGCGATTCAGGGGAGTCCAAGAGGTCCTGGTCAGGGACAGGACTGATGAGCATCTATTCTTCTGAATGTTTTCATATTGGGTCCTTTGGGAGGAAACCCTTGCGAACACGGAGAGAACATGCAAACTCCACACAGAAAGGCCAGGAGTCCTTGTTGTGAGGCAACAATACTAGATTCAGCGCCACCGTGCCACAATGTGAGCGGTTTTGGGGTTCAGTGTCTTGCTCAAGGATACTTTGGCACATTGCTGGGAGCTGGGATCGAACCAAGGACCTTGCAATCCCCAGCTGGCTGCTCTACCTCCCGAGCTACATGCTGCCCCATATACATACAGTATGCATAAAATATGCAGTAGAATACCGTTTACAGTAAAGTATTCACATTTCTTCACTTTTTCCACATTTTGTTATGTTACAGCCTGATTGCAAACTTGATTTAATTATTTTTTTCAAATGTTGACACTGGAGTTCTGTCAGAGTGACCATCAGATTCTTGGTCACCTCCGTGACCAAGGCCCTTCCCCACCGATCAGTTTGGCCAGGTAGCCAACTCCAGGAAGGGTCCTGGTGGTCCCCAACTTCTTCCATTTAAGAATGATGGAGGCCATATTCTGGTCTGATGAAACCAAGATTGAACTCTCTGGCTTGAATGCCAAGCGTCACGTCTGGAGGAAACCAGGCACCGCTCATCACCTGGCTAATACCATCCCTACGATGAAGCATGGTGGTGGCAGCATCATGCTGTGGAGAGGTTTTTCAGTAGCAGGAACTAGGAGACTAGTCAGGATCGAGGGAAAGGTGAATGGATCAAAGTACAGAGAGATCTAATGAAAACCTTCTCCAGAGCGCTCAGGACCTCAGACTGGGGCGAAGGTTCACCTTCCAACCGGACAACGACCCTAAGCACAAAGCCAATACAACGATGGAGTGGCTTCAGGACAAGTCTGTGAGTGTTCATGAGTGGCCCAGCCAGAGACCAGACTTGAACCCGGTTGAACATCTGTGGAAAGAACTGAAAATAGCTGTGCAGCGACACTCCCCATCTAACCTGACAGAGCTTGAGAGGATCTGCAGAGAAGAATGGGAAAAATACCCCAAATACATGTGTGTCAAGACTTGAGGCTGCCTAAGGTGGCTCAACAAAGTACTGAGTAAAGGGTGTTTTTTAAATACATTTGCAATAATTTCTAAACAACTTTTTCACTTTGTCATTATGGGGTATTGTGTGTAGACCTTTGAGAGAAAAAAAACAATTTTGGAATAAGGCTGTAACATAACAAAATGTAGGAAAAGTGAAGGGGAGGTGAGTACTTCCCGGATGCACAGTATAAATACATCATATTCAATGCATCTCAGCTGCAATTACAATATAATATAGGGGGTGGCTGTGAGATAGAGGTAGGTTGTCCAATGCAGGGTTGGCGGTTCGAATACTGCCTCCTCCTGTCTCCACATATCGAAGTGTCCTTGGGTAAGACACTGAACGCCAAATTGCTCCCAACGAGCAGCACACAGTGTGTGAATGTGTGTGTGAGAGGGGTAAATGAGAGACAAAGAAGCACTTTGGATAAAAACGCTATAAGTGCAGTCCATTAACCATTTACCATAATCTATTTAAAAAAAAGACTTGAGCACATTTATGGACATAGAACATTCCTTCGTTTCTAGTGACTGCAACATTTCTGGGAGACACACATGGGGTAAAAACAGACAGCCAGTAACTGCCAGGTGATTCACAATAGGTAGCCTAAATAATTAATGAATTTCAATTCATCATACATTTTTTATATTATGGGGGGTCGGTACCTCAAACTGTAACTCCAAAAAGAAGTGCCAATCTAGCAGAGTAGGCTACTGGTTAGAGACAGAGACGGCTATCTTCTGTGGGCAGGCCTACCCAGAGGCTTGTACTCTGGCATGTCTATCGGCTCCTATTTTAGGATGTCAGCAGGTATGATTAATCTAGGGGTTGGGCGGGCTCAGCCTGTCCTGGATGATAATACAGTAATGGCTTCCCTGCAATATTGAAGTAGTTCCCTCTGCTTAATATAGCTGGGTGGTTGGCACCCCACCCGAAAAACATTGTAATCAGGATATTTGATGTGTGCTGTTTGTGATGTGTGTGTGTGTGTGTGTGTGTGTGCGCGCGCGCGCATGTGTGTATATATGTGTGTGTGTGTGTGTAAGCTTATTGGGAAGTCTTGTAGGGTTCAGACTCAGAGAGAGAGAGAGAGAGAGAGAGAGAGAGAGAGAACAAGACAGTCAGAGAGAGGGGGTTGGGGGAGAGAGAGAGAGACTTAATAGGATTACATCTGTTAACATCATGTGAGATAAGATCACAGTTTGGGGGCAGTACTCCTGGGGAATGGAATGGGGGGGGGGTATAGGAGCATCTCCCGTTTCCTCCCTCCCTCTCTCCAGCCCTATGGGAACAAGAATTGCAGGCAAAGAGAGAGGGAGGGAATGGGGTGGAGAGAGAGCCTCCAGGCGTTAACCTCATTTCAACGGAGGCCTCATCTCGGAACAGAAGAGAGAGGATGGGAGGGGAGAGGAGAGGATTCTCTCCTGAGACCATTGGCTCCCTGGGCTCATTTCCATGTCAGATCTAATGGACATGTTTGGCTTACTCTCTTAATTAAAGATCAGACCCATTTATATTCTTGCCAAGCTTTGTGATCTTTACACACACACACACACACACACACACACACACACACACACACATACACACACACACACACACACACACACACACACACAAACCGTAAATATATTTTTATAAAATGTTTATTGATACAAGTTGATCACAAATGATTACAAAATATCACACAGATGGTAAAAATGCAGGAAGAGACACAAAATGCAAAATATCCCACACTTTACCAGCATTTACCAGATTTCCGCATAAACGGAAATATGAGGGATTGTGATTACACTATAATGATTTTCTTCAATATATTGAGTTGTTTTGCATATGGGGCCTTTCTCAGAATAAACAATTCAATCGGGAGAAATTAAGTCAGATTAATGGAGCAGCCTCTGTTTTGTCTGTTTAAACCCCATTAAATGATATCGCTGAACTAAAACAATAGTTGTGCTAATCATGCTGTTTGCATATGCATACTGATTTCCCCAGAGAGGGATGAGGGTGGGGATGGGGAGGGGGGTGGGGGGGCATTTACCAACACATTCATTCTCTCTGTTAATCTGATTTTGAAAAGGAACGGCCCGCGGAATTACAATATAAAAACTGTTTGAATTTGAATCAGTGTTCCGACGACCGTCTGTCTCTCCACATTGGCTTCCTTCCTCCCCTCAAAAAGATGGTTAAACTTAATTAAGCACTCAACGGGTTTTACAGCGCTTAAATTAAAATATATGGCCCTGGTGGTTCAGCTATCAGGGGACAGAGCTGCCGGGCTGGTTAATGGGCACATAGAGATTCATGATGTAAAGACTTATGGCGGCTAAGCCTGTCACTCACACTGGTGCCGGCCTGTAGTACCTCTCCTGGCCAGAAGAGGTGCTAGAGCTCTGTGTAGAGGGAGAGGAAGGCCTTCGGAGGAGTGTGTGTTGTTTTGACCTTTCCAGATGCATCATGAAAGACTGATGAAGGGATGTGCTCATGTCTTTCTATGAAACACATGTACACACATACACACACACACACACACACGCATGCACACACGAACGCACGCGCACACACACACACACACACACACACACACACACACACATGCGTGCGCTCACACACACACACACACACACACACACACACACACACACACACACACACACACACACACAAACACAGTATATAGACACAGTATTATGATGCTATTATCTTTGAAAGACGCAAATGAAAACAAATGACTTAGCAATATAGACTTCGATACATATGCATTTAAGGTATGTGAGGGTGATTCTTCCGGAAGACCAGAGTATGTCATTAACTTGAGATTAACTTTAACATGAAATTAACAGAATGATTAAAACGGAAAGAGATTCTGATAGAGAGGTAGATTCTGCCTCTAGCCTACTCCTACTGGGATGTTCAACCCTTTAGATGAAAGTAAACTTTTCTCTCATTCTCTACTAAAGCCAAGACGGTAACTCAAGGTAAGAACGCCTTGTGATCTGGAAACAAACAGAACTGTTGGTCTTTAAAATTCTCTTTTTAAAATTCATCTTTTACGAGGGCCGCAACTTGAAAGAAACCCACAGCCAACATACAGTAGCGCTCAAGGATTTGTGTTGAGAATAAGTTACATTTCGTCAATGTTCTTCATCACCCAATAGAAGAAGTGATGGATGATGGATAATTATTCCCTTGCGACCGTCCCCTTTCGATTCTCTTTTCAAATACAGTAATTTACATTTGAACAGGGTTGTAATTACAGCAAAGATTACAAATAGAGGGCGACAACCCAATCAGAACAGCAGAAACTCTGTTGACACTTCATAATAACTATTTAAGCCTTCATAAACTATCTGTACTGCAGTTAATTCGCTTCCTAGCAAAAGGTTTGTAAACAGTTATACATCAGGTTGGAAAATGAAAACAGAGTACAGTGTGTGGTACAGTAGAATAATCAAACCCACAACTCGGGTACAACTGAGCCTTGTACAGGGACATTTCTTATATCAAAGCACCACTCTAGGGAGATTAGGGTTTCATTTCAACCTCAATGAATGCGTCTTTACAGCCTATACATTTACTAATAATTTACTTATCATTTGTCATTATTTATGAGCCCTAATATTCAAATGGTTTGGAAATGTCTTATAAAGGACAGCTATTACCCAAACCACTTAAGCAGATTAAACGTGTTATTTGAACAGGAAACAGGAGGCATGTACCTGTCGGGAGATTCTACAGTAGTAGTAGAACGATAGTGGTCCAGTTGAAAGTAATATGTTTTTTACACAACCAAAGCGAAACCATTGTGTGATTTCCTTCCAGACAGCTGCTCGGTCTCTTGCTGGGAGCCTTGATGGGAGCGCTGTACGTATCTGGAAAGGAGAGAGGCTCTGGCATATGCAAATGATCTCTAAAAAAGGCATTACTGTAATTGCCGGGTGTGAATGTGCTAATATTTTACATGGCAAGTCCAGGAGAAATAAAATCTCCCCACTTCATTGCTGGCCATCTTTCACGTGCTTGAGGAAATGCAAATCAACAAGATTAAGGTTAATGTATCATCAAGTCCCCCCCCCCCCACATTAAATTTATGTCTTAATAACCTCAACACTCCTATTAAGATTATGAATGTCTTTACACATAGTCTGTAATAGTGTGATATCTCACTCATCATTCACTTTACGTTTTTCAACAGCAAATTAGTTGTGTCGTCTTTTATAAGTGGAGATAAAGATGGAGAAGGTGAAAGAAAGGCCTGTAGGTAACCCTGAGAGAGAGAGAGAGAGAGAGAGAGAGAGAGAGAGAGAATGCGGAATTAACACCAATTTTAGACATGCCATTATTACTGTAGTTCTAAAAGGATGCTAAAAGGATGCTATAAACATATTGAGATACTGTCAGAGACATGCAGTACTTCTGACTGTACCTTTAAACCTCTGACTGTACCTTTAAACCTATGACTGTACCTTTAAACCTCCACTGATGGACAGTCAGTGTGTGCAGCCATGCCACCCCAGCTTCTGCACATGACAGCATTTCCTCTGATTCCATTTCTAAGATCCTCAGCAAATGTGGGCTTAATGTGACCACATGGTAAACCTTGCCGTAATTACTAAACCTGGGTTATCAATGTGTGCAAACAGTTACATTTCAGTGCTCCTAAACTGCTTTGTAAGGCTTTTCAACCCCCCCATTCTCTCATTTACTCAATTGACCTTGACTGCGTCTGTGTGCCAGTATCGTCCTGGCAACATTAGCCCCCCATACCTCCCCTCTCCCCAGTCCTCTCGTCCACCCCCTCTCCTCACCCATCCTCCCCCTCTCTTCCCCTCCACACCCTGTACTCCCTGCCCCATTCTTTGTGGCCCCTCCTCTCGTCCCTTCTTCTACCCCTCCCCTGCTGCTGCCACTCTCCTCCCTCCTCCCACTCTCTCCCATCCTCTCTTCTCCTCCCCCTTTCCTCCCATCCTCCCCCTCTCCTCCCATCCTCCCTCTCCCATCCTCCCCCTCTCCTCCCATCCTCCCCCTCTCCTCCCATCCTCCCCCTCTCCTCCCATCCTCTAACTCTCCTCCCATCCTCCCTCTCCCATCCCATCCTCCACCTCTCCTCCTATCCTCCCCCTCCCATCCTCCCCCTCTCCTCCCATCCTCTAACTCTCCTCCCATCCTCCCTGTCCCATTCCATCCTCCCCCTCTGCTCCTCCCATCCTCCCCCTCTCCTCCCATCCTCTAACTCTCCTCCCATCCTCCCTCTCCCATCCCATCCTCCCCCTCTCCTCCCATCCTCCCCCTCTCCTCCCATCCTCTAACTCTCCTCCCATCCTCCCTCTCCCATCCCATCCTCCCCCTCTCCTCCCATCCTCCCCCTCTCCTCCCATCCTCTAACTCTCCTCCCATCCTCCCTCTCCCCTCCCATCCTACCCCTCTCCTCCTCCCATCCTCCCCCTCTCCTCCCCTCTCCTCCCATCCTCCCCCTCTCCTCCCATCCTCTAACTCTCCTCCCATCCTCCCTCTCCCATCCCATCCTCCCCCTCTCCTCCCCTCTCCTCCCATCCTCCCCCTCTCCTCCCATCCTCCCCCTCTCCCACGCTCCAATGTTTAAAGTCCCATCAACAAAATTATCCCAGGATCCTGATTACATGAGAGACACTCCCTGATGCGGGGGCCGCAGCATTCAAATATTAATATTCAAATTAAAATAGAATTTATTACATTATCTCTCTCCTCAGGCCGACTCCGTAATTTTTACTGGAGTGGTTTGATTTACATAGACACTGGAATAAGACCTGTCCACGGTCATTAAATTAGCCTGGCTTGAATAATTAGATACTCATCTTAAAATGAGAAGCGTTTGTAAAAGATAACTGTATGCTGAACCATTCAAGGTACTTTAAGATTCACAATTCTTCACGAGTCGCCCCCCCCCCTGCCCCCCCCCCCAAAGGGAAATTCCTCTCTATGTGACCTGAAAGCACTCAGAGCCCCAGACCTTTGTGCTCTGGCCTTCCTACGAGTGCAGAATACCACCATGATAGAATGCCTCAAACACTGTTTGGTTGATCTAGAGCAGATTCAACTTGGCGCTCGGGTGAAAACAAGGTAATATGAGTCTTTCAGGTGCTCTTGGGGTTTGGGAGGGAAACTTCAATGCAAAAACAATAGGTCCGAAGGCATTCAAAAACAGAAGGCGAGAAAGGTACAGTAGGAGAAAAAAGCCTTTATTTAATCATCTTGGGCTAAAAATCTTAAAAACCAACATGTTTAGACTGCACTGGTCTTCTTCAGGGCAGAGAAAGTATGCTTTACTATTACTTTCTCTGCCCTGAAGAAGACCAGTGCAGTTGAAACATGGTTTTTAAGATTTTTAGCCCACGATGATTGAATAAAGGCTTTTTTCTCCTACCTTCCTCGCCTTCTGTTTTTGAGTGCCTGGGGACCTGCTGTTTTTGCATTACTGTTTGGTTGATGTTGCAGTGACAATTCATGATGGAATTGTCCAAAAAAGTATTGAAAGTTATGAAATGACTTTCAACAAACCATTTACATAGTGAGAAAGAGGGTTTGATAGGATAGGCCTACATACAGTAATTAATACATGTTGTAGCCCTGTGAGAAAAAGAGATGAAGGAACAAGTTCTTTTTTTTATTGCATTCTTTTTTATTCTTTTTTTTACCAGCTACTAAGACAACAATGTAGAAAGCTAGTTACCTTAGCTACGTAGCTAACTAAAGATATTGGCCCCCAACTTGTTTATTTCTTTCAAGCTTTCTGTCGACCCACAGTTAATAGAGTAGTTTGATATTTAGCATTGTAAGCCCTGTTATAAGGCTATTAACAATATACGTGTACTTTTGAGTTACTTTCTACCAGATCATTACTTACCCAAATCTTAGAAGTGCGGATCTAGGATCTGTTTTGCATCTTAGATCATAATAGACACAAGAAAATCTGATCCTCTACCAGCACTCTTGGCACATCTCGACCCAGATGACAAACAGTCAGTCCTGTCATGGCTGCAGAGACCACATGTGCATATAAACCAAATGAAAGGGAGCAGGCAGTTATTACAGAGATCTTAGTTCTACTAAATATTTATACATAGTCTACCCCTTAGGTAGTGTAAGTTAGGCTATAGTGTAACTAGTAGAATCCCAGAACCTGACAATATTTTCAATTCTAGGCTATAGACGTATTAGAAACATATTAGAAACTTCCAATATTTGATACTAGCTTATGTTTATTGATGTCAGTGACAAGTTAGCTTGTTAGCTAGCAACAAAAAATATATCACTAAATGTCATTAGTTGAAACAACAGGACTTTTCATGATGCGAGAAAGCTAGCTGTTAATGTTATAAAAAAATCACCTTTATCCTTTTATCCTTTTTAGCTATCTGGCATTCACAGCAGACAAGCTAGCTGAGTTTGTCACTCCTACTGACTCTGTGACTATATTGTACCAGGCCGATGTAATCAGGTAGTATTATAGCACCACCTATTGGATGTTTCTAGTGGTCCACTTCAAATTGTCACATTTTCTTTTAGCATGTCCTATCCGCTGGTTTATCTTCACCACTAAAGCTTGTTATCTACAAACATTATACCTTGCCATTATAACACCACACACCCAAACAGCAGGCAAATATAACATACCAACCAAGAGGCTTCACTCTTGGGCTACTATCGGTCATTGCTGTCCAATCACTATCAAATATGACAAACACCTCCAAGCCAATATTAACCTTCCCACTATCAGTGTTTAGACTGTAGAACTGTCAATGCTAAGCTCTTGTTCATCAAACTGGAGTAATCGAAACAGATAGTATAGGCTATGTACAGTGTAAGAAACAAAGAAGCTTTTATTAACATTCTTAAGCCGTTTCTAAACTGTTAACAAGTTTCTTATAAATGTCTGATAATCTAGCAATAAACATGTTTATAATACTATTAAAGGAGTAGTAAAGGGGAAAATCATGTTTAGCCCCGTTTTAAGGTTACTTATGATCTTATACAATGGTTCAGATCAAAAAGTTGACAAAACTAGCACTTTTGAGAAAGTCTGATAATTGCTCTACCACCATTTTGGTCATACAATGGATGTGGGTGGGCACCTTGAAAAATCATTCAAAAAACATGTTAAACTCTCACCTTCAAAGACAAGAAATTCACCGAGGTGTTAGTTGGCGTTCTCGCATATAATTTGCCATAAAGTAAGATTCTAGTTCATCTGGAAAGGCTTTTTAAAATATTTAGCATATAACTATTTAGTCGCAGCACATACGTGTGTAAACATCTGCAAACTAGGTAGCCTAGCAACATAAACAATAACAATAGCTACCGTAAGTAGTTCCGCTTCCTGAATCCCCTCTGCGGATTGATCTACACATCTACAATGGTCACGTCAATACAAATCAATGGATTTCATAAAATGATCAATAAAACCCTACAGGATTCATACTTTGCGGCGAATTTAATGTCAGAACACCAACGGACACCAATTACCCCCTCGGTGAGCTTCTTGTCTTTGAAATCGAGAGTTTATTATGTTTTTGAATGATTTCTCAAGGTGCCCACCCACATCCATTGCATGACCTAAACGATGGTAGAGCAATTATCAACTTTCTCAAAAGTGCTAGTTTTGTCAACTTCTTGATCTGAACCATTGTATATGATCATAAGTATCCTTAAAACAGGGCTAAACATGATTTTTCCCTTTACTGCTCCTTTAACACTTAGAAATGTCTTATTAATAGATATTCATGTTAATAAGCATCTTATGAGGACCTTATTACCTATTAACTAATGCTTAATAAGAGGACCTTAATATAAAGTGTAACCGTTCCCTCAATTAGGCAAACACAGCAAGGGGGTGCTATAGTGTCATATCTGATCATGTATCAGTTAACACTTCCTATTAAAAGCCCGCCCCGCCCTCCCATGCATGTTTTTGACAAGGCAAAACAATTCCCTTACTTAAACAAACGCTGTCAATTTTTATTCTTGTCACTGAAGTCAGGGTTCACCTTTACACCAGCACAGGAATTTAATTCAATAACACCGATTTACCGTACGTTCTGTTCTCCGGAGAGGAGGTTGATGAGCGGCCGTCTTCAGAAAGAGGAGAAGAATAGCGAGCGCTTGACCCCGCCGGCTCGTCTCCCTCTCTCCCTTTCAGCGCGCACGTCAACAGCGTCAGCTCGCCGCGCTCCTCGGCGTCCAGGCCGCTCAGACGGAGACAAGGCCTGTTCACGGCTATAACAAATGCTGACAACTACCTAGTAATTAGATGACGGTAATTTCTCTGAATGGACTTTAATTACAGGGGGGAATGGTAGTCAGTTATTGTGCTGGAGGAGCAGAGGGGAGAGGGGAGGCAGGGGGAGCGTC
Organism: Borostomias antarcticus; assembly: GCF_949987555.1. Taxonomy (NCBI): domain Eukaryota; kingdom Metazoa; phylum Chordata; class Actinopteri; order Stomiiformes; family Stomiidae; genus Borostomias; species Borostomias antarcticus. Next base: position 15,927,604 of record NC_140251.1, read on the forward strand.
CCGCGAAGGGGCGGGCGTCAGGAGAGATGAGAGACGAGACGAGGGGGAGAGCTGTCAGCCTTGTCTCCTCCAGCACTGGTTAGGAGCTCAGGGTCATTATCAGGTGACTCTTAATCACTGACCTGCAGTAAGCTATTAATTGTAATCCTGCGAATTAAAGATAATTCTAATTAGCCGCACTGAGGATAGGCTATAATTCATGTGTTGTTGCTGGTGTGGACAGACGCGAGACATCAGAGAGAGAGAGAGAGATAGAGAAAGAAAGAGAGAGAGAGAGAGGATGTGTGTGTGTGTGTGTGTGTGTGTGTGTGTGGGAGGGGTGTCCATCGTTTGATTTTGGAGCTCTGAAGGCCCCTGATAGTGGCAGTAATGAGGATTATAAGTACTATGGATCCACACTGAACCAATCATGATTTTCATTATACTGTAATGATTGCCCCTTTTCTTTCAGTTATCAGTATGTTCCCTTGACTATAACTGTATTCTGTCTGCCCTTACACGTGCCTGGATTCCCTGGAAGATATTCGCATATTTCAGTAACCTCAGTACTGAAAAGCAAATTATGATCAATAATTGTCATACAGCTGGCTTTTCAAAATGGTTTGCTAAGTGTAGGCCCTACTGTTCATTTTAAAATGTTCCTACACACATGATTTGCAGTTATTTGACCTGGTTCAATGTAGGCTACCACTCCTGAGTGGGGGTGCTGATGTTTCTTTGACCATCATATGGTTGAAATTCAGAAGCTTTTATTCAGGTCTAAATATTTACAGTGCTGAACCAACCTGCACTAACATAAGCAGGAAGGGAGTCCTGACCATGCAATCCTGACCACACACACACACACATACACACACAAACACACACACACACACACACACACACACACACACACTCACACACGCATGCACGCACGCACACACACACACACACACACACACACACACACACACACACGCACACACACACAAATAAATGCTCCAACTTCCATATAGACCTAATCCTGCCTGACTCACTTCTATTCCTCTGTAAAGTAAGGGTTCTTATAGCTCAGTGCCTGTTTTGCCCTGCTGTTACGCCACCCAGAACCTTGGACACACACACACACACACACACACACACACACACACACACACACACACACACACACACACACACACACACAAACAAACAGAGTTTAATCTCATTGCAGGGCAGTGCCACTTCTTAACCTGCTTGGGGACGAAGGATTCAGAGTGTGTGTGTGTGTGTGAGTCGTGGGAGGGGTCCTCCGGGAGGGCTAAAGTTGCTAGATGTGACATAATAGCGTGAGTGTCTTACTGGATGGTTGGGTATAAAAACTGTGACCTTTGGCTCTCATGACACAAGAGTATGTTTAGAAGAACCAGCAGGAGTTAAAGCTGCTAAAAGACTCACTCAGCAAACCATATTGATCATAATAGTGTTAGTTATTATTAGGCCCTACATTATTATTGCTTGCTAAAGAGGAGAGGAGAATGCAATATTCCAATGGTTAATTCCTTCCGAATCAGAGTGAAGAAAATTGGCAACATCTATCCCCCAGAGCTGGTGCCTCAGGACATTAAAACAGTGTATAATCTCAAACTGTTTTAATTTTATTCATGCCTATCTCATTTCTTCCCCTATCTAATTCAGCTCACTGGCACAGCCTGTCAAACAGACAAATGATACGACATAAAACGTTGCTAATCACCTTGGGGTTCAGAAAGAGGTTGAGCCGTGAGCAGGGATGAAGGAAATATTACTATCAGAACCCATAATTAAGAGGATGACAGGAGACAATAGCTCCGCCGACACTGGATAAATGTCTTCCTCTCAACAGGAATATCTGAGAGGTAGATGTGTGTTTGTGTGTGATTGTGTGCATGTGGGTGTGTGTGTGTGTAATGTGTGCATGTGTGTGTGTGTGCCTGTATATGTGTGTGAGTGGAGGCTCTAGAAGTGGGCGTGACTATGGTGAGGAGCCTGTAAATGAGAGGGAGTGATTTAATTAGGGGAACTTCTGCTGGGAGCCGTGGTGGGTTCGTGTGCAGCAGGATGAGCCCTGCAGTGGCTCCTGCCCTGGGGCCTGGCAGAGCCTATCTGTTCTGATTTGGGTTGCGACACCACACAGCTCCGCAGCTATGCTAAGTGACTAAAATGTAATGCTTGGCTACACTTAGGGAGAGTGTGTGTGCGGGTGTGTGTGTGTGGGGGGGGCAGTAGTCAGACTTGCCCCTCAGCCAAAAGAGATAGCACTAGTAGCCTATAGTCCTGGGGAAGCTCTGTGATGTACCCTGGACACCAGACCGGGGTTGAAATACTATTTTAAATAATTTCAGTTGCTAATTTACATTTTAGTCATTTAGCAGACAAGCCTATCCAAAGCAACTTATCCAAAGCAACTTACAATACTGTACAATACTGTAAGTACATGTGTCAAGAGTCAGTGAACCGACTGTACTTCCCAGTCATCGTTAGCCTTCTATAAACGGTGGCGTAGGAGCGAGTTTGACATTGAGAGGATGCATTTGCCACAAAAAGAACATTTTTAAAAACGTTTTTCTGTGCACTTTATTTTTTACCATTATCCTGAGGTACTATTAGCAGGAGCAATCAATACTGAGTCAGTCACGAAATGAAATGATCAGTGCAATCCCTGGGTTATATACAACCCACTTCTTTTTAATATTGAAGAAAATGGCTTCAACTTTGTCCCGTTTCTGCTTCGGTCTTACATGCTCTCTCACTTAAAGCCAAGAGACGACACTTACTGTACAGGTACTACCAGCAAGCAATACCAGAATGTCTGAGAAAGCTCTGATGTACATCAACGTCACAAAGGCCAATACAGACTAATACTTCAGTCTCTCTCCTGTTGGCCTGCTCCTCTCTCTCCCTCTCTTTGCTAACCTCTCTCGCTCTGTAAATGTAATGTAAATTTCAACACTAGCTTTTCAGAGAACACCATACAACAACAGTTACTCTAAAAATAATGTACAGTCTTAGTACTGGACTTAACCATTACAACTGCATATTTAGTAAGGCTTTGTCACAGACTGAACCATTGATTTTTATTATTTAACCCTAACCCTAACCCTAAACAGTAACCCATAACCTGGCTGCATGCTAAGATAAAGCTAAGTTCAGGAATTGAAGCCTAATGATAGATAGCTAATGTTAGCTAGTGCTAACTAACACGCTAGCTAGTGTTAGCTAGCTAACTCAAGGCCCGGGGAGTCAGAGATGGACAACGGCTAGCAAAACCTAATGAAATGGTAAGTCCTGCTTTGCAGCTTTATGCATTTCAGATTGATCATTTTGGCAATGTGTGTGAATTTGCTGCTATGTGAGAGATAAGGCTGCTGTTGCATGTCATTGACAAAAGCTTCCCCTTATTATGGTGTCAGAACGATGGCTTATGAATGCGATGTTATACAGTAGCCCAGAGATGGTTAGCACTGGCAGGGCTATTTTCAGTTTGATAAAAGGCGTTGTGGTGTTTGAGCACGAGTTGTCGTACTTTTGTGATGGACTTCGTTTTGGTGTGGAATTATAGTTGTTTACGTTTTGCTAGGAACAATTAAATGGTCCCAAGTGTTGCAAATTATTGGTACCCCTACCAGTGGCAATTGCTCCTATAAGCCAGGGTAAGCCTGGTTTACCCATACAAATCCAAAGAAAACTTGATTTTTGCGCCTTCTTTCAGTGAAAGTAGGCATGAAAATCAACTTTCAGACTGTTTTTGACTTAAATGCGTCTTGTGTTCTGCCATATCGCTTCATTTTCATCCGTGTTTAGCATTTTGGTAGTTCTCCATCGCCCCCTACAGTCCTCATGAAAATACAGTCAACGTTACGGTCCGTTGACACCGGTCTTACTAGCTTGTTATTCACTTAACATTTTAGGCCTGGTAAAATGATTCTAGCTTATGGAAGTCAAGACCAAATCAAATCAAGACCAAATCAAGACCTGGAGCGGTGGGCTAATACGCCTAGTAGCCTAGTAGGCTAGTAGCCTAAACACTGATTAGTGAAGTAGCCTAGGGGAGTAGGCTTTTGAGTGCTGTGCCCTAAGGGGGTGTATTTTATCGTCCTGTCATTCCTCTTCGTGGTGCTTGGCCATTGTTGTCATATAATGGCTCTGTAGTTTATTGGGAGTAATAACAATGTCGGAGAAGACCCTGTGCAAGACCCCACGGTACGCTACTGCATTATAGACAGACAGACCTCATTACAATAGGAGTAGGACACTTCAAATCCTATAGTAATTAATTTTTGTATGGGATGTGATGCACCAGTCGCTCTACGCCTACATGTGTTTTTTTTTCGGTGATTAGACTGACTGTTGACTGTTGACTGTTGACGATCTCCACTGCACAAGTAGAGTAGTGGTGAGAGCATTGGACTCCCACTCAGGAGCAAGGGTGAAAGTAGGCCGGAAAGGTCCGGTTCGCCGTACCGCTAAAAGATTTAGAGCCGGTACGCAGTGGTACGCAGTAAGGAACAAGTTTTTTTTTAGGGGACGCAACATCTGCCTGTCCCGCAGAACAGTCCCTTTATCCACACACTCTTCAAGCGCATTTCTCCTAAATCAATGTAAATTTGAGCTACATTAAAATCTCTGTGGTATTCCATCAACAGAATGTGTCCCGTGTTGAGGCGCATTTTTGTAACTCGCATTTCCCATAAGTAGGCTACATTCGCTTGTCGTACTATGTTGCATGGCAGTCTGCATTGTAGACTCGAGTGCTGTGGATTTTGGCAGACAGCAGTGAGCAGTCGTTTTTGAACAAAACAAAACAAAATAAAAAATCCCAAGTAATAAGTTGTGATGTTTCACAATCAACAACCTACAACCACAGTCGTGCGAGCTCAGTCAAGGGGCCAGGCTGCGATTTACTTCCTGAAACATTTTGAACAGCGCCATCTTGCCGAAATCAACCCCTTTTGACATGCGCAGTTGTGCTTTTCTCAGACTCTGCCGCATTCACAAACAGTTAACACCATGCAATTATTATTTGCATTATTTTTTTATTACTTAACAATGCTAATGCAGGGACATGCAATACAGCGGGGAGAGCGGTGAAGGCGCATTAAAAATCCACATGAACATGTTAACTTCGTGGACGTGGCCGGGTCAACAAATCACGTGGTTAAAACATGAGAAAAGCACAACTGCTGTTCTACAGTAGTTCACATGTAATTATATTTTTCTAATTGCACGGTCTACAAATCACACTCTGTGTAAAAGAAGAATTGTAAAAGAAGATGCGAGGAGAACTACCGGTTAAGGAAAAATAAAGCAAGCGGATGTTGGAGGAGGGCTCTACAGGCTCTCCTCTACAGGAGGAGAGACTGGTGACGCGAGGCTAGCTGCTACCGCATCTCGGATAACCCGCTGAGTTCGCGGCTGCTATTTCACATTCGCCCTTGATCAATCCCAATACCGATCCATGGTAATAATGAATCAATCGTTCAAATCGGCAGTGCTGCATGCATTTTACAACATCATTGTATTCTAATGCTGCCAATACGTACAGAATCTGCAGCATGGGCTGGCCAAACCATAACCTGGCTCAGAATGAATGAATGAATTCCAGCCTTATTGCCAGACTACCGTGATAACACAATTTGACCTAAAGCAGCTAATATTCCCGGAGTGAAGAGTGTTGATTAAATTGAGTGAATTTGATATAATCTGGGCTATAAAGGTGTTAATGAGGCTAGATGTGGGATGCGACCGGATGCCAGGGGTCAATGCGAGAGGACATGTTTATAGCTGAGTGTAAATTTTACGTCCACCTCGGGTCAACTCAGCCAGGGTGGCGCTGTGGGTGTGAGAGAATGTTCCAGACAGGAATTGAGCCGAGGTCTCCTTCTCGCCAAGCACAGTTTGTCATTAGACCAAGAGGACCTGATATATAAGGCTGGTATGAGAGTGTGGCCGTGGGCCAGTACTGAAAGCTGGTACTGGTACTGTTGATGTTCCTATGGGTCCATTGATGGTTGGCCCTCTAATATCCCCTCTCTCCATCCCCAGTCATCCATCCATAGCTGCAGTATTAATACAACACTTTCTAGACTCTTTAACCTCTGTGGTTTCTTCTTCACTGTTGTCTGTCTTTTACCTCCTCTCATCCTTTCATCATCTCCCCTGCCTTACCTCCTCCACTCCTCTTTCCCACTCTCCTCAGTCTCTCATTTCCTCCTCCCCTCCTCTCCTCTTCTCTCGTTCACTACTGAGCCCGCTAGCGGAGGGGGGGCTGCTCCTCGGACCCGCCCGTTTGAGAAATGTTAATGAACTTCTCATCAAAACTCCTTTTTTAATCACTACAGTAAAACGGAGCCAATCACGCCGGCCCCGCGCTGACATTTTCAAGCTTCCCCCCGTCTGCTCCACTTGTGAGAAACAAATGGTCGTTGACGGCAACGGAGGCTCGTCCTCATCCCCGCCAGATAGAGATTTTTTTTCTCTCTCCACCCGAGCTATTACGTCTGTCAGCGTCGCCCATTTTCAAATTGAAAAATCTGAAACAATAAATGATGGCAAAGCAGTTAATAACTGTTAAGAAATCGCATTTGGAAAATTGCGTTTAAGCAATAACCTTTTCTCCCTGTAATTAAATGACAGAAAGGTCTCCGCTTTTAATTAAGTCAGCAATTTATAGTTATGAAGCCATACTTCACTATGCAGATTAGAGGCTGATAGGTCACAGAACACTCTGACTGCTTTTTTAGTGCAGCTGATCTGGTAATTACTCTGCTGTTCTCTAGTGACCACACTCAACCTCCCGCTCCGGATTACAGCCCTGCACACACACACACACACACACACACACACACACACACACACACACACACACGCATGCACGCATGCACGCACACACACACGTACACACGCGCACACACGCACAGACACACCCACACTACTCTTCATGCCACTCACACACTCACTCTACTCCTCATGTCACACACACACACACACACACACACACACACACACACACACACACACACAAACACACACACAAATACACACACACAAACACACACACAAACACACACACACACAGATACACACACACTACTCATCATGCTCTGTGATCTCCCTCCAGGGTTAGTCAGTGTTCTGTCAAGATCTTTAAATTCAAATGGATTTACAGGTGCAGAGCATCAGAGGAAATAACGCAGTAAAGAGAATAACAGCGTGTGTGCGTTTTTGTGTGAGCGTGCGCCCGTGCGTGCGTGTGCCTGTCTGTATTTCCGTGTGTTAGAACTTAAATAAACTACTGTAAAGCGATACATTATTGTGCTCTGCATTGTGCACTGTGAGTGTGCATACAGTATGTGTGAGACAGAGAGAGAGAGAGAGAGAGAGAGAGAGAGAGAGAGAAAAGATGAATGGTTTCAGTCTCTATGGAGGGATACATCATTGTTCTACTGGGGGTTTTATCCTCAGCTCTTAGCTGTTGTTCTCTGTGGATTTATGGGGAGCTAGAATGCTAATGTTGCTGTATTTATAAACATATGATGGCGTTTCATCTCTAATTTATTCCCCCTGGCTGAATTATGACGCCTATGAAAAATATATTAAATTCAGTTCTGGACAGAAGCAAGCCTCCACATTAGACTTGACTAACCTCGGGCCATCCAGAGAACACTTTGACTAACCAAATGTTAGTCAATTGATTTCGCTTTGTAAAAAATATTATTAATAAAACTTGTTACCCGCTGGCTTAATTTCTCTCTCCCCGACCGTGGAGTGCTTTAAAAAGAGGATGAAGGGTGTTAATTTAACATTTTGTTGGCCTCTGGGAACGTGACATTCATTACACGACATGAACACCCTCACAGAGCAGATCCGCGATAATAAAATCTGGCATTGAGTGTGTGTGTGTGTGTGTGTGTGTGTGTGTGTGTGTGTGTGTGTGTGTGCTCTGAGACTTCATTTGAGGGGATCAGAGCTGTGTTTTGATGTGGCCCTGCTAATTGTGTGGGGTTAAGGCTGAGCCAGTCTGATGAGGAGGAGTAGGGAACTGGAGCTGTGATCTGGGCCAAACAGCAGGGAGTCTTACTGGGATGCTTTAATGTGTTGTGATGATGTAGTCGCTACGGCAACTATCAGGGGGATTCAGATATTGAGTCAGATTTAGGAGGTTCTTTTTTAAATGGTTGATTTCATCTCAGTTCTTGTTTCTTTTTGTGGTAAGGAAAAGGGAAAACATAAACATGCACAGATGCACACACACACACACACACACACACACACACACATACAGTACACACACACACACACAGTACATACACACACACAGTACACACACACAAACACACACACACACATACAGTACACACACAGTACACACACACACACATATACATACATACACACAAACACACACACACACACACATACAGTACACACACACACACACAGTATACACACACACACACACACACACACACACACACACACACACACAGACACAGTCGTACCGCCTCAACCTATGTCTGACGTGAGCCCTTTCTCGAAACAACTAAAACAAACACATGTCCATGTAGCTGGGCTGAAAGGCTCATTCATCTTGTAGTCCAGACACTCCCATAGCCTCTCTCTCCTCTCCGTACCCGGAGAGAGGAGACCTGACAGAGGAACCAGCAGACTGGCCTGCCTGGCTCCGGGGCTGACAGGGAGACGGGGAGCTGCTGCAGCTGGCGCGCCACGCTGGGCGGGCGGGCGGGCACACACGGATGTGGGCACCATATGGGCCATCCCAAAGCTCATCATGTCTTCCTTCAGATGCTCAGATCCCATGATCACCGGCCAGCCGAGCGTTACCAGGCCATGCCAGGAGAGAGGAGAGGAGAGGGAAGGAGGAGGAGAAAATAGATGAGAAGAGAGGAGAGGAAGAGATGAGAGGGGAAGTGATGTAAGAGAGAGAGCACGTGTAGGTGGGTAGATCTGTGCGAGACTGTTTGTTTGATATTACAAACAAGTGCACAGTGAAGCTGCGGTCCCCCACCCATGATGCATGTCGTCAGCATGTACAGTTGTTGAATGTGTGAGTGAAGTGGGCCTTTCTAGTTTAGATGTATCTATAGAGCTGGCATATAGGCCCATCATATTTTTTATTTGGTCTAAAGTATAAGCATTTATTCGAAAGGAAGTTGTGAATTAAAATAGTTCATATGAAAAGAACTGACAACTTTTTGAAAACACAAGCGTGAATTCGCAATAGTAACCACGTTCGCGCATGTATGCCGCGTGCATTTGTAGCCAGACCCAATTTTTGTGGAGCAACCAACCAACCAACCAACCAACTGACCAGAGAGCGACCCCCCCCCCCCCCCCCCCCCGCCCTTTGGCATTGCCTGGTGGGGGAGAATGATCCATAGAGAAGGGTTGGTGTGGGAGGTGGAACGTAAAGTTCCACAATTTTCCCTCTTAGGTAAAGATGTCAAAGTAAGAGAGAGACAGCGTCCCACACACCTGCAGATGTACGGTATTCTTTCTGATGAAAGGTTAAAAAGTTCAGACTGAACACAAAAACAAAGCATGGGCATCCATCAAAAGAGCCTCATCCCTCAAACACACACACACACACACACACTCCTGAGATACTGGACTGGGACAGTCTCCAAACACACACACACACACACACACGCGCGCCTACCAGACGTCTCAGTTCGCGAGCTCTCCAAGTCTGGGGGCGCCGTGTCCTCCTGAGCGGCAGCCAACGCCGGGCTAAGACGGCACGGCTGGAGAGAACGCCCAGAGCCCGGGCGGAGCGGGCGGAGCCTGCGGACCGTGCACATCTGGGCCTGCTGGAGCGGAGCGGCGCCGGGATGCGGGCTGGCAGGAGCAGCTGGGCTAGGTGGTGCCGCAGCTAAACCTGAGTGATAGGACCGGAAAGCCCATATGCTGACAGGCGTGCGCTCGCACGCCCTCACGCGCCGTAGCGTCGCTCGCCAGACGGGTGATGCCTCGGCAGACAGACATGTACCGTACGGCGGTGGCGTATTGTCGTAGGCTGCGGGTAGCTACGTGGTTCGCGGACCGATGTATCGCCATGTAGCGGAGGTGGTTCGGGCCGCGCTCTTGTGATGAGGTAGCCTCGCCTGAGACCACATGGCCCTATGATCACGAGCATTCACTTTGGTCTAATGGTACATGTTTGAGGCGGCATGTGATCGACCTGGCCTTTAAAATTGAGCTTCTTAGATAAAATGAGAATCATTACGTGGCCACAGTGGAAACTGAACCCATGACCTTGGTGTTGTCGTGTAAAATAATTTACTAGGTCTTAGGTCAAATTCCAAGAAATAAATCTAAGTCCAGATTGGTTTCAAAGTTCCAAAATAACTTCAGAGTCCGAGAAGAGAAAACAACTCGAGGCACAAAGAGTCCAAATGCGATTTGACTTTAATGCTCTTCAGAAACAAACAGCATATAAGTCAGGAGCTTCCCCGGGAAAGAACAACTTTTCCCTTTGTCTACTTGCCCTTTATAGTCTTATCTACAAACACTCCCCTCCACCCTTGACCACATCCCATTTTCCTTGCTGGCTCAGCAAATAACTCATGTCCATATATGTCCTACATCCGTGCCCCCCCCCCCCCCCTCCCAGCTTCCTGGGTGCCCCCCCTCCCAGCTTCCTGGGTGGAAGGACTGTCTGCTTTTTGAGAGGAAATGGGGCCCTTCCGGAATCTCAACTGCCCCCCCCACAGGAGGAGGAGAAAATACTTATAATTCTCTGCATAAATCAGCACTATTCTCTGGCTGCTTTGGGAGGAGATGAGGGGAAGAGAAGGAATTCAACAGGAAGAGAAAAGAGACCTTACTGCTGTGCTCTGCAGAGTCAGCATTATATCTCTGACTGCTTTGGGCCTGGCTACTTGGCAGGAGGTGAGGAAGGAGAAAAAAACATCTTGAATGCTCAGGCTGGGTGCGCATTTATTCTTCCTGCCTACAGCTGCTTTCTTAACCTGCTGAGTTAGTGGGGACATTCCATTTTCTACAGATTACTATCCCTCATGAGCAGATTAGCCTTTAACGTTCTGGTTACGTAGAACAAGATTACAATATCATGACATGATTAAAATGCAGGGGAGCTAAATCAAATTAAATCACAACAGTGTTGCGAGCACCGTCCCCACGTTCAACTTATTGAGCAACAGAGACAGGACGGACAGAGGTCGACATCCCTCCACGCTGTCAGATCGAGGTTTATTCTGAATCCCTCCTCCAGAACTGAGCTATTCTCTGTGGTTTTTAGACAGGCGCCTCCATCACCGCCTTGCCTAAGGTAGCAGGGTCCTCTCCACTACAACAGGATTAATTAAGATAGGATGTTATTGATGGGGGTCGTCAGGCTCTCCGCTAAAGGTCAGCTCAGTTTCTGTAATCACTAGACAAGTTTGCTTGTCTGTCGTTGCACTGTGAACGTTGCCTCGTCTGTCACTTTGGGTATCGAATAACTAGTTCATGCAAATGTATGGCTGATTGTGATCCTGGTTCTGATTCTGACGGACAGAAAATGGCTCGTCCACATTGGGTATATGTTGTTGTTTTTTTGCTGTATATAGTGGTTTAATCTCAACTGCTTGAAAAGCAGACTGATGATAAATGCTGAAAGGACAGATTTCTGCTCCACTCTGCTGGTCTCTCCTCTCTGGTCTCTCTCTCTCATCTCCCTCTCCATGGTCTCTCTTCCCCCAATCTCTCTCTGGGTCAGAGGGGCCTGGTTGCTCCATTAGGCACTGTGTCTGCCTCTCTGCGTCTCTGCGTCTCCATGCTAGGATGGCTGCCCTCGGTGACAGCCTCCATCTTGGCTGAGATGAGATGAAACTACACTCAGCAGCTTTTCCTCCTCATTCCCACAACCCCCCCCCCCCCCTCTCCTCTCCTCTCCTCTCCTCTCCTCTCCTCTCCTCTCCTCTCCTCTCCTCTCCTCTCCTCTCCTCTCCTCTCCTCCCCCTTTTCTTCACACCGCCCATCTCCCCCCTCCAGTTACTACTCGATGCCCCCCTCCCCCCAAAGTAGGCTCCAAAACAAAATGGCATCTGTGGATGCACTCTCTAATTAAGTGGTGTGTGTGTGTATGTGTGTGTGTGTGTATGTACAGTATGTCAGTGTGTGTGTGTGAGTGTGTGTGTGTATGTACAGTATGTCAGTGTGTGAGTGTATGTGTGTGTGTGGTTGTGTGTGTGTGTGGGAAGGGGGGTAGGCCTAGGCAAAGGGCAGAGCAGCAGCTATATGCCCAAACACAGCTGCACCAGTCTTCCACACCATGCCAGCCTGTGTGTGTGTGTGCCAGTCAGTTTTGTCCCTTTGCCTTTAACCTCTCCCATCTGTCGCACACACACACACACACACACACACACACACACACACACACACACACACACACACACACACACACACACACACACTCAATATTTTAGAGTTTGAGGTTGAGGTTTATTTATGTATTTGTTGAATTGGATCCCCATCAGTTACCAGGGTAACAACTATTCTTCCTGGTATCCACACATAAATATACAAACGTCAATATATTATACACCATATGTAAGAAGGATGCTAAAGTACAGTAGTCGTCTAGTAGTGAAACTCACCCCCCTAGTAGGCCTATAAAGGATGTGCTAACGACCCTGCCCAGCGGGATATCACTCTTGGCATAGTTGTTAGCACATCCGACTTGCGAGCGCAACATCGCAGGTTTGCGTCCCGCCCTGGACAATCCTTTAACATGGGTCAAAGGAACGAGTGACACAGAATGAACACAATGCAGGGTGAAGTGAAGTTCGTCAGACATACACTAAACAACCTTACCCTAAACAACCTTACCCTAAACCCAGAGGCCGACACACCCACCCCTTACCCCAGATCACCCCTTACCCCAGATCACCCCTCACCCCAGATCACCCCTTACCCGTGCAGAACCCTGTCAAAGTTAAAGGCATATATCAAATTATGTATTCCCAGGCTATATAAGAAAAACATACTGCCAGCAATAATAATAACAATAATAATAATAGCGAACAATAAACAGAAAAACAGGGGTGAAGAGCGATTCTTATCTGGGAGAGGTGGATTCTCTGTGGAGAAGGAGAGAATAAAGGCCAATTTATACTTCGTCATACGACACTTTTGAAAGTGTCGACAGACAGAAATGACATCACTGTTGACACTTTTTTGTGTCGAACAGGGGTGTCTAACACCTACCAAACTTTCGTCGCACAGCTGTGATTGGATAACTAGATAGAAGGAACGTTTGTTGCCATGGATCAATCAGCCACGCGTCTGCAAGTTACCATGGAGGTGATCGGACACTTCGCTGAAGTATAAATGCTAAATGTCGGTTGACTTTTTTTTTTCTGTTGACAGACACTTGTCGACTGAGTATAAATGAAGCTTAGGAGAGAAGGGGCAGTTTGGGCTGTGTGAGCGCACATCTGCCTGCTCTCTGCGCTGCAGGCCTGGGGAGACGGGAGGTGGTGTCGGGGGCATATGCTGCCTAGCGGGTGGAGCTGCTTCTGTTCCAACTCCTCCTCTTTCTCTTCTGGCACCCTGCACCCCTCCCTCCCTCCTCCCCCGCCTCCTCCTCCTCCTCCTCCTTCCTCCCTCCCTCCTCCTCCTTCCCTCCCCCGCTACCTCTTCCCGCTCCGCCTCCTCCACCTCCTCCTCTGGCATCCTGTTCTCCTCCCTGTTCTCCTCCCAGGCCCTGGCACGGCCCTGCAGGGTCTCCTCTCTGACCTCCGCTGCCCTTCATGACCTGGAGGAGACTCTAAGTCTAAATTGCCAATTCTTCTTTAACAATTTCTTCAATAACTCTGTAACCAGGCAAGCAAAGTGTCTATATATAAGTTCTGCGGGTTAGGCAATGTGATTACATTTTAAAATTAATCAGTGGTAAGCCTACTCTTAAATATACTAATTAGCGGCCAACATTTCAGAGAACTGTTTAGTAGGGTACCTCAGGAGGCCCCACACACTCCCCCCTTATTTTAGTATTTATGGCATCTTAATGACATAAAAAATACAGATTTGGAGGATACTACTGTATATAAAAATATTTTGCAAATGGATCCATTTGGCCCCTGGTGACCCAAAATACTTTGATGTCTATGGGGAGCCATTCTATAGACTATCATGGGGACTTCTCCACTCATCTCCCGCATGGGAGATGAGTGGACGCTTAATCCACTACACTACGAAGGAACTTCAAAGTGCGGGATGTCATAGTGTTTTTGTTTCTATGGAATCTCTCCCGTACTTCCAAAAGAAGGGGAAAGGAGAGTGAAAGGAGGGAGGGAGAGGGATGGAAAAGCTGAAAGTAAACGTAGGAATACACCCACAGAGGGTGTGGGTATGGTTTCCAAAAATCATGAACATCTTGAACCCCGATCTCCCGGGTAGGAGTCCGATGCTTTCACCGCTACTCTACTTGTGCAGTGGAGATTGGCAGGTTGATTTTGGTGTGCTTCTTTATTTTGGTGTGCTGGGACTACTGCCTCTTGTGGTGCTAACAGAGAAATGCAGGTCAACATCCAACAGAGTAAGGGAGGGAGGAAGTGACAACCTGACAAACGCTATCTATGGTGCGCTGGCTTACTGCCACGCACAAAAATGTGGAAACTGCATTTATGGGCATTTAGCTTCCACTACATCCCTGCTCTGACCCTCAAATACAGATCTAGAAACCTAATGTTCTCATCTTTGCTTGTCTACACACAAAAATATTGGGGGAAAATGGTCCAAGAAGTGTCCAGGATTGGCAATTTTGACAATTGGCAAACAAAAATTTGCTTGGGAATACTTTTGGGGGGATTCAGCACCCTTGAATTACGTAAAATAGACTGGTTCCCGACTTTTACCCCCAAAGTTTTTTTTAATGTAAAAATCAAAATGTACTTGGCAATAGAAAAATTAATTGAAATAGCGCCTCTTTGGTGGTGGATTCTGGTACTACAGGGAGAGACACACACACTGACTGACTGACTGACTGAATGACTCACAAACGCCGCCCAATGCCACCGGGGTGGGGAACAATTAGCATGTGTTCATCAACCTCGTTTGTGACATCAGAGAGACAGGGTGGAAGAGAGAGGAGGCAGCGGGGGAAGAGGGAGGAGGGTGAATACCTCTGGGGCATGTAGGGGCAGTTGAAGTTGGAGTAGCTGCTATTGTAGAGGCCATCCTAGTCATGGCCGTAACTAGCATTGAGGACGGGACAGACTGGACAGGGACAAGGGAAGAAAGGCAAGAGGCAAAGGGACAGAAAGAGATAGCAGAAGCAGAAAATACCTCAGAATCAGATCTATTTTTGACAGGTAGGTTTTCACATATGAGGAATTTGCTTTGGACGAATTGGTGCATAACAATAGATAGATAATAAATAAACAGAGTACAGAGAGCATTTGCAAGATTTTGATCTGGTCAAGTTAAAGGGAAAGCCAAATCTAACTGATGAGGAAAAATAAAGGATTGCATTTAATCCAAAATATCATACTTCGGTGAGAACAGCAGTTGCGATTCATTTTGGGGTGATATGAATGCCTATTTTAATATTTTCTCAAATGTAAGCCTAATCTAGAGGCATCTATAGCATTAATACCCTAAATCAATTAAATGAATACATTGTCAATTTAAAGCTGTTTGGGGTGGGGGGTTGACCTAACCTCCCTAGTCCAGCACAATCCTACTGTGCTTCCCTCAAGCTACTTGGTCACACTGGTATGAACATGTGTTACAATCCTGTCTTTTTTCAATGGGAAAACCAATAACATGGGTAGCTCTTGAATTGCTTTGTTATTGGTGCTATGTTATTGGCTATTGCTATGAATCACCATAAAATGATGATTATATCATTTCTGATGAATGTAACTATATTAGTTGCGTATGGCAGCAGACGAGAATGATTGTAGATGATCCTCTTCAGCAGTGGCTCACTGTGTTAATCACTCTCTTGTCACATCCTTCTGTAGACTGACATTCTCTTGTTTCCATAGAGCCACCTGGAGAACCACAGAACCGTGGAACTTGAGAAGCAAAGCAGAATAACGCTGGGTTCTGCCATGACCATCAATCACCGTGTGACCACAGGGTTTGGGGTTGAGAAGCAGTTTTAAGAGCGAGTTGGCTGGATGGCATTAAGTGATTGAAATTGCCTTCACTTTTAAAGTGTCCCATATGTCAGCTGTTTCCAGATGCAATAAAAACAGACATGAGATGAGAGAGAGAGAGAGAGAGAGAGAGAGAGAGAGAGAGAGAGAGAGAGAGAGGGTTGTCAAGTGCTGCCAGTTACTATAGGTAGCAGACAGAAGTAGCATTTACCTTCTCTCCAGGAAGTGTGCAGTCAGGTGAAAACAGCAACGCATATTCTATCATGAGATATGCTTCACATATGACTTCCATCTGACACCGGTTGGTGTACCTTTTCACTGGAATGTGTATTTTGGTGATATGGCCTTGATTCGATCCGTTTGGTTTGCATGATGACTTGAATCTGCAGTTATCATCTAAAATAACCAGAAACTCTGTTTTTCTCTCTTCTCTAATAGTTAAAAAGATTGCATTTACCGAGTCCATTAGTAAAAACTGTTTTTACGTAATTGCAAAAGCAGATAAAGAGAGTGAGAGAAAGGGAGAGTGTGCGAGCGTGTGTGTGTCCAGTGAAAGAGGAGATCTATTAATTGCCTTTTTCTTATAACATAACATGTT
This sequence comes from Borostomias antarcticus, assembly GCF_949987555.1. NCBI lineage: Eukaryota > Metazoa > Chordata > Actinopteri > Stomiiformes > Stomiidae > Borostomias > Borostomias antarcticus. The sequence continues at coordinate 15,944,329 of NC_140251.1, forward strand.
TATTAGTGGGTGAAATAAAGATTAACCTTTCAAATAGGACTGACATTTTCCTCTTTCCCCTAAATGCGGAATTAATGCGTATCTTATAATCATTAGTTTAATTTCCAGGATGATACTTTTGTCTCTTTTGCCTGTTGAACTGTTACGGATCTCACAGCCCCTCAGATTGTTATGCTTGGCTCAGTTGATCTTTTTTCTGAATAATTCATTAAGCATCATTAGCCAAGCATGGAGCCCCAGATCCTGCTCTTCCCTGGGTCTGACAACCCATCAAAGTTCTTATCAGTGCAGAAAATCTGCAATTTAAGAAATATAGGCCTACTGGTAGCAATTAGTAGCTATCAGATATCAGTGGATTTTGCAGGTGGGGGGGGGGGGTATAAAATTGGGTGGAGGGGAGAGAGCGAAAGAGATGGAGAGGGGGGTCTAACAAAGTGTCAGGGGTTTTAACTTACTTTTCTCTGGAGTGTTCGGATGATAACAGGCTCATCTCCTACTGACGTGTTGTGTGTGTGTGTGTGTGTGTGTGTGTGTGTGTGTGTGTGTGTGTGTTTTAGGCTATAGATCCAATCTTTCCTACATGTAACGAGATCAAGAGTTTGATTCTAACTAGTAACTGAGAGGGGGTTTTAGGTTAAATCTGGGATTAAAATTCTCCCAACTGAGCAGAGCTATTGTGAGAGGCCAATGGAATGGTTTGGGTTGTCTGGCTGACCTATTATAGACACATGCACGAGCACACATACACACACACACACACACACACACACACACACACACACACACACACACACACACACACACACACACACACACACACACAACACCCCATTATTTCAGAGAGTTGCGTGTGTTCCACCCATGCCTAAACACCCTAGCAGACAGTATGAGGCTCTTTAACAGTTTGGACGGTAATATGGCTGTGAGAAAAAAAAATGTTGGCTCCATTAAGACTTCACTCCCCACCCTCCCCTGACCCTAAACACACGGCCAGTCTTGTTAAAATACAAGCCAGATTTGCGCTTAATGATCTCGAAAGAAATGTAATTGACTGTGTATTACCATCTAAATGGGCTCAGAGTCAGGCCACAGTGTTTACTGTTTTGACGCGACGGTTGATGAGCTCGCAGCCCGGGCCGTGTTGATGAAGACGCTGTTTGACCGGACATGTTTCCGAGGGGATGTGGGTCGTGACCTCTCACCAAATTATTCAGTGCTAGGGCATGAATTCATCCAGCCTAAAACTGTGGAGGTGGGCAAAAGGGCATATAGACTATATGTTTGCACTGCACGGAATAGACTATTTCCTATTTGAAAATGTCCCTTCATTCCACAAAGGTTGAATATTTAACAACAATTTAGTTTCTTAACTAGAACACATACAAATTGCCATGACTGTAAAAATGTGTCAGTAAGCTGTTTGCTTTGCGTGTGGCCTAAATGTGAGGAGGGATGCTACTTCGCACGCCAAGGTCCACGTCATTTGAATATTAGATATTATTATAATATTGTCTCTGGAATAGTAGGCCTACTGTAGATGCTATAGGGGATGCTATCCTGATCTGTGGAATTAGGCTAACTTCATTCAACAATCATTGTATGAGTGAAATGAAGTTACACTGGTAAAGGCTTGCAAATGAGTATTAGTTTAGGATTTTCAACTAGTATCTATAACATTTAGATTTCAAGGTTTGATCTTCTCAGTCACATGAATTATGAAAAAATGATTTTCAACGGAATAATGTCACATGATTATGTGATTGGCATCGCATCCTTGGCCTGTCTTTCTTGTGTAAATGTGCATTCTGTCAGCAGTACTCCGACTGGTCCGTTGTGCCGCTAGAGGGCGTTCTAGCATTGTGCAGCATGCGGAGTGTGGCAGCATTGTGTAGCAGGCGAGCATTGTGTAGCATGCGTAGGCGCACTGCAGGCTAGTGTGAGAAACGGCTGAGGTGGATGAGTAGGATGGATTTGGTGGAAGGTGGATAGACCTTTCAAGGACTACTGTAAAATAGAAATACATATTGTATCATGCATAGCCTATAACAGTTAAACTGCTTTGCTTTGACTATAACCATGTCCCAATTATCTGAGGTCCAGGCCTAATATCCTAATCCAAATATTTTGATTCTGGAAATAAAAAGTCAATTCACATAGTCTATTGATTAGTTTCATAAACTGTCCTGAAAAGTAGGCTATCACGAGTGGTGTCCGTTAACTATCAAAAAGTTAAAACCGTCTTCAATACACTTCCATGCATCGTCTCTGGTATAGTAGCCTAGGCCTACTGTAAATGTTATAGAGGGCAGCCCAGAGGGCAGCCAAAGCCATTGTATGTAAACTGAACAAGTAGGCTGAGTTTTCATCCACAAAGCTGTTTATTTTCTTATTGAGGTATTGCGCTTTCTCTCATTACGCTACCCTGGCACGCCGGTTTGTTGTCTTCTCACAACGGGTTGCTCGATAGTTCGTGTATCCTGCATTCGCACTCTTTTCTTACAAGTGTGATTTGGCTTAGTGCTGACACCTCTGATGAGCTTGGAAAACATTACATTTACACGTTAACGGGAATTTGTACGCAAACACTTGACACATTAGGCATAGAAGTGGTTATAAATTATATTTTCCCTTCATGAGTAAAATAGGCCTACACCGAAAAAAATATGTAGCCTAAACAAAGAAGAACAATAACATTTGGGGATGTGTGTGTGTGTGTGTGTGTGTGTGTGTGTGTGTGCGTGTGTGTGCGTGCGTGCGTGCGTGCGTGCATGCATGTGTGTGTTGTCTGACAAGGCTAATCTGAGCAGTGTGTATGACACCAAGTTGTCCGCCCTACACATAGACATAACTAAATAAAATACAGTATGTTTTCTTTTTCTTTTTTACAGTGAATAGTGCAACTGGAGAAATGTAGGCTGATAATCAGAATTGCATTATTTTGATAGGACCACCAGGATGGTTACCACAACAAAACAGTGCTAAAACGAAATAATAAGAAGCAACAATTTCTTAAGGACATTGTAAAATACACCAGGAAGCTAATCTCAGCCATACGGGCAATTTGGATATTTGCGCAAATCTCCCATGGCCAGTAACTGCAGGAGTTTGACGCGTAATTACGCACGCATTTCACAAGTTCAGATTCGCCACTTAGATGAAGGAAGATTGCCGACAGTATATATACTGTACAGTGTTACTAAAGTCATACAGGCAGCAATCAAAATGCTTTCAAGGCACCTGTGACCTGCACAAAGATTAATATAACGATATTGTGATATGAGTTTTATTCTACTGAAAAATGCGAAGTGATCATTTACCACATCGATAGAATATTATTTCTTATCATACTTTATGCATTATTTCGATTGATAATTTTATTGTTTTTCACAATCTATTTTTACAAAAACCCGGATATAAAAATATAAATTATGCATTATTGAAATACAACAAAGCGGTTGGATGAACAAATGTTGATAAAAGTGCATGCAAATGTTGGTCATATAAAAGTTGCAATCAAAATGCTCTGCTTGTATTTATTGGTAATATTTGGCTATTAAGTCAATGGTTATGTTTTATTGACAAGAAAATATGCCACAGCCTCTCGTCACGTGGTCTTACCATCTCCCAACGTTCGAGTTATGGCATCACGCTAACGCGTTGTGACTGCTCCTCTCTCTTGTGACAAAGTCTTACAGCTGCCTCGAAATCAATAGACGTCAAAGAAATATGAAAACAATCATGACGGGGAACTTAAATCCTGCCTCCAAGCATGTAAAGCTAATGAAAAACGTGCCCTTATTCTCAAGGCAACGGACTAATTTAACCAACTTTTGTCACATTTTATTTCTTTACCTTTTTTCTCTGATCCCTCAGATGAGGGCAGCCAGTCGCATCTGTTGGGTTTGTAATGTAATTTGTAATTACTGCCCTTCATGTGGTCTACAGCTTTGAACCGACTTTAATTAAAAGCATAATTAAGGGCCTATCTTAAGCAAGACCATAAGCAGATGGTTTTCTGTCAACAATAGACGTTTTAGGGACCTCATACACCGACTTGACACTAGCGTCCGTCCATTCTTGATTCAAAGGGAGAGGAAATCCTCTGAAGAAGAACAAACGAAATCTTCCATGAATTGAAATTCCGAGGAAAATCGATAACTTTTGCGTTACACATATCTCCAAACGCATGACTCTTTATGCTGATTTTTATTTATTTTTTAACTATGCGGCTATTCTGCCTAAACAATGTTAACCCAAACAAACGTGTTAGTGTGTATGGTTGTGTTTATGTTAGTGTATACTGTATGGTTGTGTTTATGTTAGTGTGTACTGTATGATTGTGTTATGTTAGTGATGGTTGTGTTTATGTAAGTGTGTATGGTTGTGTTTATGTTAGTGATGGTTATGTGTATGGTAGTTTTTTTATGCAGGTGTGGTTGTGTTTATGTTAGTGATGGTTATGTGTATGGTAGTGTTTATGTAGGTGTATGGTTGTGTTTATGTTAGTGATGGTTATGTGTATGGTTGTGTTTATATTAGTGTGTATGGTTGTGTTTATGTTGGTGTGTATGGTTGTGTGTATGGTTACCTCCACCCAGAACATGGATGCGCTGGACGGTGATTAATATTTTCGGTCACGTGTGTGGTTCTGTTGTTTGTTTGTCTGTCTGTCTGTTAGTAAGTTATTAAGCAGTGTAATGCTTACATTTTGAAGCGGATCTGAATCACGGGCGGACCACAAATTCAAACAATCCTTTGAGTGAAGATAATGCAAAAACTATCAGACCAATTTTCATGAAACTCTGTGGGGAGGGGGGTTAGAGGTCAAGACCAGGGAAGGTCAGGGAAGAGCCAGAGAAGAGCAACAGCTGAAATAATTTATTTTTCTTGTATAGAGATAGTGGGCCCCATTCACCAATATCTTCCTAAGATCTGTTCTTAAATGTCTTTGTTTCTAAAAATAAAAAAAAGCTCCCGTCTGATTCACGACCTGTTCGTAAACCGCTGGATGAATTCGCACCTGCCTTCTCTGAATGGTGAATCCCATGGTTTCACAAGTTGAAAGCGTGTGACCGCTCACCCAAATTAGCATAGGTAAACTCCCCGCTAGCCCGATATAAGGACATGCAACTACAGGGTCGTGTGCAGATGTCACTTCGCAGAATGAATACCGGTCATCCGCGCCCTCGACTCGTCAACTTTTCGATAGCATAATGGTTTAGGTGGGGTTGTGTCAGGTGCATTGGATAGAATCGTTGCATCATTTCGAGACATTATGCCTGATCTCTTTAAACGGCCACCTTACAGGATTGATACAAAAATAGAAACCTACTGTTATGTCATGGTTAGGGATGTCAACGGTTTGGATATTTTGACCGGTTATTATAGGTTAATTTGCATGTACACACAAACAGGACGTCAGACATGTCAACACTCGGGTCCACTCCAGCGTAACTTAAATCCGCTAGTCTAATTTACTAGTACATTATCACGAAAGATACAAACTTTTGTCACCAATCTTTAGCAGTTTTGTGTAGTCCAAACTAGAAAGGGTGCTTGAGTGAAGACCTCCACACATGAATGCATGATGTCAGCATGTACAGTGACCTTAGGGTACCAATACTTAGAGGCGACAAATGTCAAAAATATAATGGTGATGCATCACCGTTGCAGTTTATGAGCAGCTGGGTTTGACACAGCTGGGGTTAGTTGAACTGGTGCTCTTCGGCTCTGCTCTAATGTATCTCAGCTATCTAGCTAGCGAGCTAGATATGACTGGACCGACAGCAGTAATCTAGCTAGCTACGAGCATAACTAGGTAATTCAAAGCAGTTGATCTTTACCATCATGCCACAAGTCCAAATAAATGGAGTTGAATGGGCAGCTGTGGTCAGGCGGCTTTGTGGTGCCAGTAGCAGCCGAGAAATGCACGCACATCCAAGAATGAAAAGTAACAGGTGCTCGACCAACAGGCTACACTGTTTAAATAACTCCCATAATGATTTTAGCCTGCCTTGGGTCGGAGCTGGCACTGGGGTGGTTCAGTGCACTTTGGGCTCTCCACCCACATCCCCTGTTGCTGTATTGCAACTGTCCTTTTTAAAAGTATAATTTTGCTCTAATCGGGCTAAAACTATAACGGGATGAACGGAGTGCATCGCTAAGGGACAGCTTACGATGGGTTCAGACTGCCCTTATGAAAGTATCCCTTAAGTAAGGGCGTAAGGGATACTTTCTTAAGGGTATACCTTAGCTAAGGATGGGTATACCTAAGCTAAGGAGGCTCCGGGAAAAAGGGCGCGTCAGCTCAAGGGAGAGCTTACGATGTACCTTCAGAAGGCACGTTCAGAAGGTACATCGTATGCTTGATTTACAATGTACCTTCGGACGCGCTGTTTGCCAGAGCCTCCATAGCCAAGGTATACCTTAGCCTAAGAAGGCCCTGGGAAATGATGCGCCACCTAGAGGGAGAGTTTACGACGTATCTTACAATGAACGTAGCGCTACGATGGCTCTGGGAAATGCGGAACAGTTCTGTTGGGTGGGATACCTTCTTGACCTCCTAGGTGTTATAGTGAAGCCGAGATCCTCCTCTCTTCCCTGGATTGCTTGCCTCAGTGCGTAGTCCAGGGCTATTATAAAGAGGAATGGTGCAAGGGTGTCCCCTTGTAACACTCCCGCATTGATTTCAAAATCTTCACTGTTAATTTCCGGCGTGTAACACTTGCCCTTATGTTCGAATACATGGTCTCTATGGCCTGAAGTAAATTGGGGGAAACACCATAGGCCTTAAGGATTTTCGTCATGACACCTCTGTGTATTGAGTCAAATACCTTTTTGAAATCAATAAAGCTGTCATGTTGTTCTTTTTCACCTCCTCGATGATCCTCCTTAGGGCCAAGAGTTACTGTGGACCTCCCCTCTCAAAGCTATTCTGGTTCTCTCTCCAGTGTGGGTTGATGGCGCTCCGCAGCCTGTTAAGTATCATGCGGTTGGACATCTTTGCAGTGATACAGGTCAGGCTGATGCCGCGGTAGTTGTCTGGTTTTAAGAGATCCCCCGCTTTAGGCCCTGGGATGATGTTGGAGAGAGACCATATATCAAGCTTGTTATTTTTCATTAGGGCAAGGTTGCAGATGTCCAGGATGAGGTCATCAAGGTTGCAGTTCTTAAAGACCTCTGGGGGAATGCAGTCTGGCCCAGCACTCTTTCCCTGCTTCAGAGTGGATTTCACCCTGGTGAGCTCCGCACCTGAAAAGGGTCGATCGACAATATTGAGATTTTTGAGGACCGCAGGTATCTCCTCCTCTGCTTTCTCCAGTGTCGGGTGGGTGCCTAGGAGGTTCCTGAAGTGAGCAAACCAAGTGTTCACCCTCTCTACTGCAAGTTGCCTGCAACTTGGCCTTCCTTTGCCCTCTTTCTTCCACTCATCTTGTTAATGACCTTCCAGGCCTCCCCGTATCATTGCTCCCCTCGGGCTGCCTCCACCCTGCGCACCTTTTCCATCAGCTCCTCCTCTCTGATCTTATTGTAGGTATCGAAGAGCTGTTGCTTTGCCTCATTCGTTGCCAACCAGCTCCCCATAGTCTTCTCTTGGTCAAGACGTCGGCAAGCCTTCTCAACTCTTTCCCTCGCTGCTATAACCTCTGTTTCCCATTCCCGTGCATAATTAATGGATAATAAGTATGTATAAGAAACTAATAAGGCTTTTTAGTCAGGGGCCTTAGGGCAATATAAGTGCCGTTTGGTTCAGATTCTTCCAAAAGTACCAAATTTGGCCCAGATGTTGTCCGTACCATACAAATTTTGCCGGGAGCCAAGACTTTTTAGGGGTTTTCTGGGTCGTAGAATCGGATTCTGATGTTATTTCAATTATTTGAGGTCAAGTTTACCCCCATAAAAGTAATTTTGATCAAAAAGTTGACAAAACCAGCACTTTTGAGAAAGTTTGATAATTGCTCTACCACCGTTTTGGTCATACAATGGATGTGGGTGGGCACCGTGAAAAATCATTCAAAAAACATGTTAAACTCAATTTCGAAGACAAGAAACTCACTGAGGTGTTAGTTGGCGTTCTGACATATAATTCGCCATTAAGTAAGATTCTAGTTCATCTGGAAAGGCTTTTTTAAATATTTAGCATAGAACTATTTAGTCGCAGCACATACGTGTGTAAACTTCCGCAAACTAGGTAGCCTAGCAACATAAACAATAACAATAGCTACCGTAAGTAGTTCCGCTTCCTGAATCCCCTCTGTGGATTGATCTACACATCTACAACGGTCGCGTCAATACAAGTCAACGGATTTCATAAAATGATCAATAAAACCCTACAGGATTCATACTTTGCAGCGAATTTGATGTCAGAACACCAACGGACACCAATTACCCCCTCGGTGAGCTTCTTGTCTTTGAAATCGAGAGTTTAACATGTTTTTGAATGATTTTTCAAGGTGCCCACCCACATCCATTCCATGACCTAAACGGTGGTAGAGCAATTATCAACTTTCTCAAAAGTGCTAGTTTTGTCAACTTTTTGATCTGATATATGATCATAAGTAACCTCAAAACAGGGCTAAACATGATTTCCACCTTTACTACTCCTTTAAGAAAATGTTGGGAAAACAGATTTCTCTGTTCAGATCTCTTATTTCAATAAAAGTTGTTTCTGAATATAATCCTTACTGGTTTCTTTAGTGACCTTGAGGGGTAAACGTCAAATAATGAGATATCAAACTAATGTGACATGTACAGCTAATAATGAGAAACTCTTTTGGAGGTAGAATCTGGGATAGCAAACACTGGATTTGACCATAAAACGACCTTTATGCTAACTTTGAGGGGTAAACCTGACCTTAAATAATTGAAGTAACATCAGAATCAGATTCTACGACCCAGAAAGCCCCTAAAAAGTAGTTTAATTTATAGTGCAGCAGATAATTGCATATTTCAAGAGAATCGTTCAAATGGTGATGCAAGCATGACATTTGGCACAGATACTCTCTAAGGGCCACTCTTTTGGAAAAGGGCGTTAGCCACTCAAAAATGAAAGATGGCGACCGTTTTCAAGATGGCCGCCATTTCTGTCGAATGTTCTCTTAGCTTAGCTACATAGCCATCACGTCACTAAAGGGGACAACTATTGCTAGGTTTTTGTACAACAAATACAAACTTACCCATCTTCAAATGGGTCAATATTATCCAGATAATCTTCCTCCTCGAAGCCTTCGATGTCTGACGCGCTGTCATCATCGCTGCTCTCAGGCCAAAGTATATCGCGAATTTGTTTGTCTGTGAAACTCTTCCTCCGTGCCATGTTTTCTATCCTTCGTTCTTGTACAATGACAGGGCTGGTAGGTAGGTCCTTAGATTTTCCTACGTGTCTATTGGTTGGTTTCACAGAGAAATTTAGATGGACACACAGATTCACCAATGACGCACTGAGAAAGGCTGGTGACGCGTTGACGCAAGGATAATTGACAGACTTCTAGGCCAAACTGTGAGCTCTGTGAGTCACGTACGGTCTCGCAGGAATATGACCCGGAAGGTCTGAATCTGCTGTTTGCGAGGATATTTGAATCAAATTTCTGCACCGTATAATCGCAGAGTTATGAATGGAAATGTAACGTTTGTGCATTTTCACGCGCCGGCGCGTGAACGGACCCCAGAGGCAATCATTCAAATGATGATGCAAGTATACAATTTGGCACAAATGCTCTCTAAGGCCCCTCTTCTAGAAAAAGAAAATGGCCTCTGAAAAATTAAAGATGGTGACCATTTTTCAAGATGGACGCCATTTCTGTTGAATGATCTATAGTGTAAAACACAGAAACACAATTTTTTGTCTATACATAGGTTTTTTGGGGGTTGTAGATTCCAATAGTCCTATTGATTTGTTATCAGAGCACAATTGAGTGGGTTGAGGAACGCTTTGTTTAATAGAGTGAATGTCACTACGCAACCAGGGCACAATGGTGACATCACTGCTGTGGAACTCAGCATGGGGTTCAGTATCAGCTGATCTAGTTTTACTAATACTGTAGTTGTTGACTAATAGTGATAATATAGCTTAGTTTAGTGTCCCAAATGCTGTATAACAGCCCCTCATCAATTAGCTAGTAATAATAGTTAGATGTAGTTAGATAGCCGCACCTGAATTGACAGGTTGTGCCAGCGTGGGAGAGCCGAGCCAAGGGTAAGCGGGACAATACATTACTTGTTCATGTATACTTACCCGGAAGGTGTACAGATCACACAGGACTTAAATGGCACTGGATGAATGATCGGGCTAGGTGTAGGTAACCCAAACCTAGTTGTCTCCCATACCAGAATGTGTGGCATCACTTTGATTAAGGTGGTAAAAGGATTGCCCCTCCGCCTTAATCAGACATCAATCGCAAAAAATGGCAAATGCAAATCCCACGTTAGCCAAGGGGCAAACTGATTGGAAGAAATGTTGTCTTTGTCAGACAGACTAAATAAATGAAGCCTGCAAAGGGCTTGTACTGACTGATGGTGACCTGGGGATCCTGGAGAAGTTTGTGGTCCTGATGTACGATAGATCGAGCACAGCTGTTAGTGTGGATGAGGCTAGACTTGACATGTTTGCCCGAAAGCAGAGGCCGTATGAAGCCATTCCTCCAACAACAGCAGCTCTGCTTCAACACACTAAACGTGCTGCATATCAGGCAGGCTGCATATGGGGTCAGGCAACCCAGCGTCAGCCAGAAGCAGAGAGTCCTGCTGACTGGGGATGGAAAAAGCTTGGTGAACAATGGTGGGTCTTCTGGACAGCGAATACACCAGTTGCACAAAGTTGTCAACAACTGGCCAAGTGTGGCTGCAAATCAGAGTGCTGTGGAAGGTGCAAATGTTTCAGATTGGGTTTCACCTGCACAGCAATGTGCGGTTGCAAATGTGAATAGAAAAGTAAGCAAGTATACTTTGAGAACCTTGCAGTCCAGTAGTGATGCTGTACAGTGAGGCAGCTTGATGTAGAAGTACACCTTCCTGGACATGATGCCCCCAATATAACCCTTGATGCTAAGCGTCAAGCAGGGAGGCACTGGGTACCATTTTTAACAGTCTTTGGTATGACTCGGCCAGAGATCGAACTCACAACCTCTCAATCTCAGGGCGGACACTATAACCACAAGGCTACTGAGCTGATACAAATGAAAACAAATGAATAGAACTAATGTCTTTTTTTAATCCTTCCCTTGAACTCAGTCCCCAACAGAATACACTATTAAAGTAACATCCCTAATATATTATTTGACCACAAAAATCTGGATTCTGACAAACATTGACTTATTTGAAATTTACAACAAATTTTATGACAAAATGAACATTGACAAAAACGACGGCCATCTTGGAAAGGGTCCCCCTCTTGAATTATTGGGTGCGTTAAGTAACTGAGCGGCTCAGCTTTGCTCAGAGCATAGAACTCACTTAACGGGTTGCTCAGTTTTGCTCAGACTGATCTGCTCAGAGTGCAAGTGAGCACTTCTAAACTACGATCAGTCTGAGCAAACACAAAAGAAGATGAATCCCAAAAGGATGCTCGTACACCTCTCCCGTGCTGATGGCACACTAAAGGCATTCGTTTGATATTATCCGCCCCTAGTACATTAATAAAATCATCATCGGCCACTGCCTCCTTCACCAAAACATTGAATAACGCACCTACTACTGCTTTTTGCATAGCCATTTTCAGTGAATGTTTTTGACATGACGGTTGATCAGCGCTCAGAATGAGCAGAACGTTAAGTGTTTTTAAAATGCGCTCAGCGCTCACAATGAGCATTCTAAGTGTGAACGCTCAGTTATGGCAAAAGGCATGGTTATGGCAAAAGTTGGTCAGGAAAATAGCAATGGTTAGCCGATCGGCTAGCTAATCACAGCTGTGTCAAACTTGGTGACGCAGCTGGATGTTACTACTAAAGTGAGTTAATCCAACTGGGTTACACCTGCAAAGAATTGTGAGTTTGCTAATGTGGATCAAGAGATTAAACTCCACTTACACCGTTTCCAAGAAGATTCTGGCATTCACCATTGTTCTCACATGTGGGAACTAAGAACATCATCTACAAACACAGAAGAGTCTTAAGTAGGCTACGGACTATTCATTCGAATCCGAATTTCGCGGAGGTTTACAGCGTGAAGGGATGGCTGTTGTATGTTCAGTGAAATTAGTACTGTTTATGGTGTTTACAGGACGACTTCAGAGCTTGGTAAGCATAAACCATGTCATTCCTGAACTTGAAATCCACATATATCATACTTTTTTGACTTTTTCGATTGTGCCCATAGCTAACAACGAGCCAGGGTGCGCGCGCCAACGTTATTGACACAGAACTCTGTACTGCACAAAACAGAAATATTTTAACCTGTACTAGTCAGATACATGCCAGGGAAGCCAGGAATAGGGCTAAACATGAAACTCAGTGTCCTTATACTTTAAGGCAAATTCCTTGTAGTAGGAAGCCTACTTGGCTAAATTAAAATCAGATTTTAACTGCCCACGCTGGGTTTGACCTGCAGTCCTCTGACTTGCCAACGCACCTGACACAACCCCACCTAATCATTATGCTATCGAAAAGTTGGCCTGTTGAGGGCGCGGATGACCGGTATTCATTCAGAGAAGTGACATCTGCACACGACCCTGTAGTAATGTCCTTATATGGGGCTAGCGGGGAGTTTACCTATGCTAATTCAGGTGCTCGGCCACGCTTACTGAGTTTGCAAAACCATGGGATTCATCATTATGAGAAGGCAGGTGAGAACTCATCCAGCGGTTTACAAACACGTTGTGAATCAGACAGGAGCTTTCTTGAAAAATGTTCTTAGGAAGAAATTTAAGAACAGAACTTAGGAAGATATTGGTGAATGAGGCCCATTGAGAACAGGTTTAAAGCTACGGCATCTCTGGTCGTGATAAAATCGGCACTGCGTTTTAAGAACCACACTTCCCACAATTCCCCACTCACTCGCTGTAATGATGGGGAAAAAAATATGATATCAAACGTGCATGGAGCAGACTGTATTGGAAGATTGTAGATACTTCAATGGACTTTCTGGAAGGATGGCCTCAATGCAGGTAAATACTGGTCTTCTTTCTTTTATGTCCATGTAGATAAATACGCGGGGTGAAGTGTTTGTTGTCTTCCTGATGTTGGGACACGCAAAACGCGTCACTTCCGCTTCCACCACAAGATTTCCCGCCATGACGCACATGTTTGTAGTAAATAGCAACAACAGCACTAAACAGCCACAGACAAACATTAGGCTCAATGATGTCAACATATCAGCATTGATCGATTCAGGAGCTGCAGTGAACATTATTAGTGAATTGGTTCTCAATACACTGAGATCAAGCCCGCAGCTCATTCCAGCCAACATACATTGATTCAAATCAAGTTATTTATATGTTCAGCTTAGAAATATTTTCTTGTTGCCTCTGTCAACGTTCTTTAGCATGATTACGCAAAAACTACCTGACCGGTTTTCACGAAACTTGGTAGAGGGGTATAACATAGGCCAGCTTAGAACCCATAACATTGCCGAGTGGATACAAATCACTGGGTGGATCCACAAATTAAAACAAAATCTGCCCATTCACTTTCACCATTCACATGCTTCCGTTGATAGCACAATCACATGCTTCCGTTGATCACAGGCCCTTGGTGGTGTCGTGAGAAAGCATAGGACTCCGAATACTTTAGTCCAGAGTTGGACCCTGACTAGATTTTTATATTATTTTTTAGAATAAGTAGCTTATAGTGTAACAATGTATGTATTAAGTGTAGTGTTGATGCAGAGGAAATAGTGATTGTGTAGTAGACTAGATTTTTTTGTATATAATCATGCTTCATATTCTTTCTTTCTAAATTATGTTTATAGTTAAGAAATGTTTTACGATCTATCTATTATTGAGGTTTTATCGTACCCTACCCCTACTAAATGCACTCTGATATCCTTGGGACAAAGACAGAGGGAGAGAGAGACCTTGCTGCTTTCTTATCTATCAATCACTGTCTGATTATTGTATCCACACATTCAGCAACTGCACATGCTGATCTAAGAGGTGTCAGTGCATCATTCGTCCATATTGCTTCCTCCTGCAACTTGCCCACAATGGCATCATACCCAGGTTCTCTGATTTGCGTTCACACATGACCACCTGTCATAAACACCACTACCAGTTACGCCACCGAAAAGAATACTCTTTGATGGTCCAAGTGAGCGATATTTATACTGAGGAGTGAGTTTAGCCATTTCAATCATAGTTTAACCATTTCGAAGGCCTGTGCTCTCTGAGCACCCTTTCTAGTTAGAAATGTTTTCTAAATTATTGAAAACTTCGATTGAAATATCTCCTTTATGATAGGTCATTCTTAGTAGTGAAAAGAGTCAATCACACACACACACGCGTGCGCACACACACACACACACACACACACACACACACACACACACATACACACACACTCTTTCTTTCTCTCTCTCAATTTCTTTGTGCTTTAAAATGTGAGAGAACAGAGAATGAGACATCTATTTAACACCAAATGTATCCTGGCTTTTCTTTACTGTGGATAGATATGATTTCTCTAAGAGATGGCAATGGTCCACATATATTTGTGCGTGCACACACACACACACACACGCACGCACACACACACACACACACACACGCACACACACACACACACGCACACACACACACACACACACACACACAGAGCGAGCACACTGCTTTCCAAAGCACTCTGCTGGGTGGCAGCACCTGGAGCAGGGTGAGGAAATTAGCATTGATATGGATTTAGTTGAAATGCAATCTTTTAAATCTTCGCAAGACGCAGGCACAAAATAATTACACTCTCAGCAAATTGCCAAGGGGTCAGTGTCTCCATGGATCTTACATGCTGATTCACTGACAATGAAATACACGGAGAAGAAAAGGGCCGCTCGGTGAGATGGCTGTTGCAGTGTTAATAGGGGAGAGTCGCTGGGGGATCAGCGATGGTACAAATGGGAGAAAAAATATTCAGTGCTCAGCATAGGCTGAACTTGGTCTGCTTTGTGTCATTATCAAGTCTAATTTAGGGGAAAGGACTCCCTATCCAATGAGAGTTAGATTTTGGTCCACGCCTCAGACTGGACGAGGACAGATGATTTGTTCCTGGTCAGCTAGAAAACCTTATTTCAAGTTAGTGTTGCGAGTTAGTGTTGTCTGTAGATCACAGGGGACAGTGAGTTTATGAAGCCCATCTTCTGTGTGTTTACGCTTGTCAGATTAAGTGGTTTAAGGCCAATATTATTATAGGCATGCATATAGCATTGACCTGGCAGGGTGGTGGTATGTAGCCATATGTAGCTATTGTAACTCACAAATAAAAATAAAAGTGTAATGTGTGTGTGTGTGTTTGTGTGTGTGTGTGTGTGTGTGTGTGTGTGTGTGTGTGTGTGTGTGTGTGTGTGTGTGTGTGTGTGTGCGGAGTCCGGGATGGGGCGGGGGCGAGGGCAGGGATGGGAGGCGAGTCAGAGGGGGACACCAGCCTTGTTGATGGGGAAGAAGCTGCCTCTGTGGCGTGCGGTCGTGGTTCTGATGGACCGTGGCCTCCTGCCTGAGGGGAGGGGCAAGAAGAGATTATGGCCGGAGTCCTGGAGTTGAGCAAGACCAAGAGGGAGGGCAGACTGCAGCCGATCACCTTCTCGGATTGGATGACACGCTGCAGTCTGGCCCTTTCTTTGGCTGTAGCGGCGGAGTACCAGATGGTGATGGATGGACTCGATGGAGGTGTAGAAGAGTATCGTAATTTCCTTAGGTAGTCTTCTTCGCGAAGGACCTGTTGTTTAGTTCCCATTTGAGTTCCCAGGAGATGACGGTGCCCAGGAAGTGGAAGGAGTCCACAGTGGCGACCGGGGAGCCATTCAGGGTGATGGGGGGGGGGGGATTTCTTCTTGAAGTCCACAACCATCTCCACCACCACGCAGTGATGGTGGTATACTGCTTTATCTCTGTAGCATTGTTTGGTTTGGCCAACGTTAGCAAACGTTAGCTGCTATTGTGTACAATGTAGGGTGACCACATTTTCAAAACCCAAAACCGGGACCCTTAAGTGTACGTCATGTTCATACACACACAAATGTACGCATGTATGTGCGCAGCCGTTTTTTCATCAATAATCTCAACTAATTATGAATAAATAGAATAATTATGAATCAATGATTTCTGTGTTTATGTTACACAGGCAGGAACAATGTGCTCGCTCTGTTGCAATGCATTTATTTTCAGGGTTCAACTGTTCGTAATATAAAAATACAATTTAGGCTATATCTGAAGCGCTCTCGTCTCATGCAGAGGTATCATTTACGCACATTTAGCATAGTGACTGCACCGTGTGTGTGTGTGTGTGTGTGTGTGTGTGTGTGTGTGTGTGTGTGTGTGTGTGTGTGTGTGTGAGAGAGAGAGAGAGAGAGAGAGAGGTGAGGAGAGGAGAGGAGAGGAGAGTAAGAAAGAGAGAAACAGGAAGCAAGAGAGGGGGGAGAGAGAGAGTGAGAGATGCATGCCCAAACACTGCGAATGAACCCTGAAGACTAGGCCTTAAGCTGTCTGGTGAGGTGATCTGTGATGACGATGTTTCCTACTCGGCTTTGAAAGCCGGCCCATAGTGTTCTGAACTGCACCTCCATTTAGGGATTCATCATCACAACTCAGACATTGAGAGAAAACTGCCTTTTATGGAAATGGAATTAGGAATGAGTGATATGCCATAGTCATAATAGGTCATTAGTTTGGGAGAAGGGATTGTGTAAAGTGGGTTCTATCAGATTCCATCTGAACAATTACGGACGTTTTTCACAAGCAGGCTAAATACAAAAATAGTGTGGATATTCTAGGATTGAAAATGTCCTGTTGAGGAACAGGCATAGGCTACAGAATGCCTGGAATGAGTCTCTAGTGATGTTGGCAGTATCAGGCTCGGCCGTGGTTTAGTGAGAGGAAGTGACACGATGGTGATCAGCAATGAGCCTAAGGCTCCTGTGGCCTTAGCGAAGCTGAAGCATACCTTTCCGCATGCTGGCTCAGAACGTTCCAACGACAAAGCTCCTACCATGGGTGTATTTAGCCAAGTCAAATGTTATCTGACACATGGGGGGGATATCATTAGTCAAATCTGATCGAACAATACAAATCATGATCGGTACAACGCGCGTATAATCCACTTGGATATGATTAATTACGCGCGTTATGGCCATTAATGTCTGACCGTGGAGAGGGGTGTACCGTGCGCTTTTATAAGCATGCTGGCACTTAGAACATTGTAGGACGTCCCCGTTGAGACGGCTCCGTTTATGCAAGGAGATGGATTCTCATTTGTCTTGTCAGGATGTCTGACGTCCTCGTTAGCGCGCATATCCCGCTTGTCAGCTCACAGCTTGCAGTATTAGCCGTGCTCAACTTCCCACTGTCGTACAGCGACAATAAAAAGATACGCCTGTTGTTGTTTTTTTCCATACGATTTGATTCAATAATCTCGCCAGCACGACGCATCAAAATCAATGTAGGCTGAGTGTAGAGATTTGGCAGGTGTCAATCTCAGTGTTTCGGCTCATCAGCGTCTATATTTAATCTTATTACAAGGGTCGTGGAGTAAGAGCAAATCACCCTGTTACTTCATCCATATTTGCTAGCAGCAGGCACCTGACAGACTGAGAGGACTGTATCAGTAGGGATACTTTGCCATAGTGTTATCAAGCAGAGACGGTTTTGTTGGGGGCTCTAGCCTAAATCTGTGACAGACAGCTGTTTTACAGAAATTAAGAACCATGTTGTGAGCATGTACGAAAAAGGGACTCGTAGTGATTGTACCATGGAGACGTTCCGGACTCAGCCTTGTCACTTTAAGAAAAAGTGAATTTCGAACGTAAAGGATGTCTGTCTGTCAACTTTGAAGAATTTGCGTCTCGTGACCCTGAGGGAACGTATCTAATGCCTCCGTCAAAGTTCTGGACGAGAAGGGCATGGGAAACACACAAAGCTCTACTCGCCTATATGCTCATCGATGGCTTTCTCACAAAGCAGAGAGAAAGATATGATTTAAAAATTGTAATGCCTACCTAAATCTACAATATTCCCATGGTATTTCCCATACCAGTATTTTGCCAAGAAGGCTATCTATTGTTTGATATTTTAGGTAACACATTATGTGATCAGGTAAAGTGGTTGGCATATGCTATTTAGAGTTAGGGATAATTGCCACATCATGTATCTGCCTTACAATTTTGGGATAAACGATACATCTCCCTCGGTTTGATTACAACTGACAGCCATGGCATTCGCTAATCATAAAGATCATTGGGAGCTCCTCCTAGAACTTAAGTCAGTATTCGTGTATGATCCCAGACATATTGCATTGTAAATTAGGACAAAACCTTGACTATGATGCTCAGATTTCCACGTGTTTTATTTTCACACAAACTCTCTTCTGTGTAGCCTAATCATAAACATCATAAGCCCCCATAATATATTACAGTCTACTATTATATTATAGACATGAGTTTGTAGATATAATCTTATATGGCAGACACACACACGCACACAACACCAAGCCGGCTAAAGAAGAGGGAAGGCTGGCTGGCCAGATTTAAATTTCCGCCTGATCGGTTTCTGGAGAGGGGAGCAGCGGAGAGAGGGAGCGACAGCACCTGGTCCGGCTTTAGCCTCCCCTCTCGCCTTATTGACAGCCTGATAAGCGGAGAGAGGCCGTTCGGTTTCCAGCGGTGATTTGGAGAAGCACGCAGTGTTCTCCAGGATCTCTTGCACAGTCTTTAATGCCCAAACATTCAACTAAGAAATCTATCTATCTATCTATCTATCTATCTATCTATCTATCTATCTATCTATCTATCTATCTATCTATCTATCTATCTATCTATCTATCTATCTATCTATCTATTCTATTATTTTCTATTCTATATTTAACCATTTGTAACAATAGAAGAACCCTCTGAAAAAGGTTCCAAATAGAACCATTTTCAGATCAAGGTGCTGGAACCCTGTATGCCTTGTCTTTCTGACCTGAAAATGGTTCTATAAAGATATGGATATGAATAAGAGTTATAGGCTATTGAAACTTCAGAGTATTCTTCTTAAGGGTTCTAAAGCATATCCACTTCTTTTGTAAACTATTGAAATTGATGACATGCCTTTTATTTCACGCAACTGACCCTAAAAGACAACCTGTGAACATAGACTAAGAATAGGCTATTATTGTTTTAAATTTGTTTAAATTATGTTTTCTCGTAATAATGTAGCCTCTCAAATAGGTCAATAATCAATCCATTCGTGTTTTGTTTTGTTTGTGTTTTGCCTATAGGAGAGCGTTGGAACATCTTTAACAAGGAAAGGCTACTCACTGACTGCCTGGGGTAATAGTCTGAAGTGACGTACGGCGGCACTTCGGCCAATCACTGCCAGGTTGAGGATGATATTAGTCGAAAGTTGGTTAGAGCGGCAGGGTTTTTATTCACATCGATTTGTCGAAATCGGCTGACAATTAGGCTATGTGAAAAACACCGGAGTCTAAACTTCATCTTTCGCACATTCATGGTGGGTCTATATTGGAACGAAAACGCGGACTGGAATCAAACCGAAGTGGATTGTTTAGGCTAATCACAGGTAAGACCTCTTCACTCTCAACCTTCTTCAACGGGTAACTCCTGATTCTAAAGGACACTGTTGGGCCTATAACTGTTCCGCTGAACATCCCCAACGAGAGAGTCGGGGAAATGTGACAAATTAAACGTGCTTAAATGTTCTTAATCTTCACTTTAGACGTTAGTTATTGGCCATGTGTAGGCAAGGGTTAAACGTGCAAAAACGACACCTCGGTTAATAGCATTTAGACTAGGCCAGGTCCTCTGAGTGCTCTCCCCGTTTTTGTTGTCCTACCGTCACATAGCCTATAGTGCGACATAACGGCTGTGCAGCAAATATGTGTAGCCTGTAGGCTATACGTTTATCGTAGGCTATATTTAGGCCTACATAGATACAACTCCATAATGAGGAATGTCATGCAAACGAATCTGCCAATGGAACACAATCAGATGTTCAGATGTTTCAATTAGGCAATTTATTTATTTAACAAAAAAAACTTGACAAAGCACTATATGAACAGTCTGCTGAACATGGTGTTATGTGTGTGATTTCGGTGTAGGCCCGCTGCATTACGCATTAACAGATTTTTTTTTACTTGACCTTCCTCCAAACATCAAGTCACTTGGTCTTTACATCATGTAGGCCGGTGGTAGGCTACTACAAATAGCCTAATATCTCTCTCTCTCTCTCTCTCTCTCTCTCTCTCTCTCTCTCTCTCTCTATCTCTCTCTCTGTGTAATATACATGTAATGTGCTAATAGTAAACCGCACCTGCAGCGCACTTCACCTTTCCAGCTACCAAAGCCTAAAGGAGAAACATAGAGTATAGGTCCAACAAATCAGCAATCTGCATGTGTAATCAATTAGTCTATAGACTGATGGTGCATACCAACTTATTAATATATTTTACACGCACTGACTTTTCATAATAATTGCCAGCACCAATTTTGCAGGAATGTTTTATTTCATAGCCAACATTCACTTAAGTTAATATTTTCTACTCTCTCTCCTTCCCTCCCTTCCTCTCTGTCACTGTGTTCCCAAGGATGACGTCAGGTAGTGCCTCCCTCCCTTTATGATTTTTTTTGTTCCCAACTTTTTAGGAGGTCCTCAAAGACCACTTTACCCAAGGGAAAAAAAACATCGACAAGATTCCCCTCTTTCCCATGGTCTGAGAGCACTCGCTGCTAATCCGGAGCAAGCTAATTGTTTTCATAATAACATTTAGCCTACAGCTCGTGGGTTTCTTCCCGGGCTGCTCTAACGAATGGATCTGGCTTTACGTTTGTTTTGTTTTCCTACTCTTTTACTGGTTTCAACAAGTTCCATCTGCGATCAAGTCAAGTAACAAGATCACTCAACCAAAACAAGAGAAAGGGGGATTAGGCTACCTCTCTGCAAAGTGATCCAGTAGCCTTATTGTTTACGTAGCCATTGGAACAACTGGTTGATCTGAGATCTGTTGGAGTGGGAACAAGGACCTGGGTTTGTACTCTATAAGATAATAATTGTTGTTTGTCTATCTGTTCTTTTCAAAAGTTAATGTGGACGAAAAACGTTTCTTTTAATTGTCCACAACTATAACTAACGCGCTGCCAGAGTTCCTCACGTGCCTGGCCAGCCTAGTAGCCTACTCCTGAGAAGTCGTTGGCAACCATAAAAGAAAATACTGTATTCGCAGTAAACCATTCATAAAGTTCATAAACCTGACGCCACACATTTCCCTCGATTTATATGCAACACAACTCTGGTATCTGAATTTGAATCGACAAGCTTTGATTTGGGACCAGAAAATAAACATTCCTTGTCGATGATTGAGGTTTGGACAAACTTCCCTGAATCCAACGTAATAAAGTCCCGAAACGTGACAACGGAGACTGCAGTCGATCGCACTGTCACTTCTTTGCACTGCCGAAGAGTTGGGAAACAAGTGCA
The DNA here is from genome assembly GCF_949987555.1 of Borostomias antarcticus. Classification (NCBI taxonomy): domain Eukaryota; kingdom Metazoa; phylum Chordata; class Actinopteri; order Stomiiformes; family Stomiidae; genus Borostomias; species Borostomias antarcticus. The sequence continues at coordinate 15,965,927 of NC_140251.1, forward strand.
TAACAAACGTTCGGCGCTGTGGGGTTTTGCTGCACATATTTTCAGAAGAAAAGAGAGGAGAGGAATGACTGTTATTAGAAAATATTGGAGTGGCGTAGGTTCACCACGGGGACTGGAGATGACAGTGCATGACGGTCGCCGCAGCTCATTATCTCGCTCCTATTCAGCCCTCCTTTCATTGCGATGCAAACTCCCTGGCAGTGTCGTTTGTCTCCTCATTGTCCTATAGTTGGGAATGCGATGGTTGTCAGGACTCTTATTCAGACTGGAGATAGTTTATTGATGAGCTCTGACTTTTAGCACTTTTCACATGTCAGTGGAAGTCAAGTGTATGCATCCACGACTTCATTTTATGCTGTGCGCGTACACACACTTTTCGTACACCCCCAGCACGCCGCAGCCCCCCTCGTTTCTTATTCCACGACCCGGAATCTGTTCCATTTGAACAAATGATTGGAGCACCCCTACCCGAGACTGGTGCTTGCAGTGTAACCTCAAATACGGGCACGGAGGGGTTGCTTTGGGGTGTACTGAGGTGTGCGTTAATACGCAGGCATTCAACAAATGTAGTTAGGGTGTGTGGTCATGACTGCAAATACATTTGCTTATTTATTCTATATTTAAACCTGCATTCTCTAGCAACGCTGGGCTCACATAGTCGACTTCCATGAAATACTTAGTATACTTAGTTTTTCACGAGCATTTCGTGTTTTCTTATCGTCAAATCAACTGGATTGTGTTTGTTTATGGGTAAATAGATTTGTTCACGGGATGTAATGTCAGAATACAGCATATGCGCAGAGTTTTTGGAGAGCTGCAGTAAAGGCAATGCATGCTGCAATCTAGGCCTATGTGTAAACACAACATAATGACTAACTCTGAGCACTTCATTCAAAGTGTAGTCCATTGATGGCTCTCTAGTTTTACGCGTTTTAGGACATGTTAGGATGCGCAGTAAGGCTATTGTATTGTGCAGCAAAAGCAACGTATGTGGATTAACTACGCCGTCCTCTTCTTCAGAGGATTTAGCGGCCCATAAATGATCGAAAATGAAGTCAGACTATAAACGGTTAACGCTGATCCACTCGGGGTCGGCGCGGACCATGTGCTCCGTGCCTGCGCGTCCATTTGTAACTCAGGTTCACGGTTAGTGCAGAAAAGCCTGTCTGCCTTCCGCGGCGCGCTAGAGCCTGCATGGCCGACATACACTTTCCATTCCTTTCCTATTTCCCTCATTAACACTCAATAGCATTTTCTGAGAGCAGTCGGCTATTCGTTTATGTGTATATATGTGTGTGTGTGTGTGTGTGTGTGTGTGTGTGTGTGTGTGTGTGTTTGAGAGAGAGAGAGGAGGGGGGATTTGCATGTGCAGAGTGATTAGTGGGTTTGAAAAGCGAGTTGAGGCTCTGCCCCGTTTCCCGCTCTGGCAGCTCGAGGTAGGAGGAAGTGTTTCTCTACAGCATGATGACAGAGGTCAGCCACCGCTAATGGGCCAGAGAGTAAGAGGAGAGGAGGAGAGGCACACACCAGGACCTGGAACACACATACATTTAATACACTAGTGGTACCTACCACCATCTCCAATCAGCATAGGTGCGCCTGCCTGCACCCCCCTCCTCTCCTCTCTCTCTCTCCCTCTCTCTCTCTCTCTCTCTCTCTCTCTCTCTCTCTCTCGCTCGCTCACTTGAGCGCACATTTTCAGTCTCGCGCAGTCCTGACATTCCATTTTATTGTCAATCTCTGCTTCCTTCGCAGGGATTTCTTTCTCCATTCAAGACCACTTGGACAATATAACACGGGGCTAACTCCACCGAAAGGGTTACATCCAGCACTGTGGCTCCCTATCTTTCACGCTCAGACTCATCACCCAGGGTTTTGGCAGCGGAACGCAGGATGCCTCAAAAAGGTAAGCCCCGATATCTTAGCACTTTATCACACATTTTATATAGTGTGTATTGTGTTCTTATGCCACTATTAGCTAGTGTATATCTGACATTTTCAAGATCAAATAGCTAAATAGAATAAAAATATCGCTGTATTTGTAAATCAAAATTCCACGCCAATAATATGGGAGTTAGGTAAAATCGTCTCAAAAGTTTCTAGTGCTGGTATCGGATTGAACGAAGGGCGCTCTGCGGGGTTGTTGGTAGTTTGATCGTTTCGGCTCACTTCCTATACGATGTTATTGCTTGTAGCCTATTCTGTCATTGCTTGGGGATAGATTAATGCGTATTTAGGACAGGAAAGAGTAAAAAGTCAGGTTAGGGACGCAATGATCTGATGAAGAGGGTTGTCAGTTTGAATCATACAGTCAGACTCACCCGGGCGACGCCATCACAAACACAACGGGAACAACTTTCCCCCAAGTTTGGAGTCTGCTAATGCATTTCATCATTTTATTTAATCAATAGATTAATTCAATTGAATTACCATAACGTGTGACAGAATACATTGATCTTTAAAAAAAAAACAACTGTTATTTAGGTTTGGTAAATAATAGGCTAATATAGGCATGCATTTGACTAAAATGCATAGCAAACAATATAACAGTGACATAGGCTATTATGCAACATATATGTTTTTAATTCACCATATTGAAAATACTTTTCTTTTTAATCAGAAAAGGCTAATATGACTACATGGGTCCAACATGTATTGTTTAATATGATCTGAACCCATAGGAAAATTAATGTGTGTGACACATTATACATAGGCTACTGTATAAAATGTATTAACTTAATGGGAAGTTGTTATGCTTTTAAGTTACGTGAGAGAACAATATAGGCAAATATGAGAAGCATATTTAATCAAAATTAAAATAGACAAACCATTTATTGTGTGCGTCGTATTTACATAAGACGATGTATAGGCTTAATTGCCTAATTCATTATGTTCATTCGATCTTTTTCTCAAGTGATTTTTGTCAGTTTGGTTGTCAATTGTACATTGATTACGTTATTCTATAACTAATTCAAGTGAATTTGCTAATTTTGTTATTTGGCAGGATTTGGTTTGTAACTGATTTGGCTTTGGGAATAAACCAAAAGCCAATATTCATCCTTTACGTTGATGAAGGAATATGAATACAGCAGATAGCAAATACATTTAAGATTGTGTAGGGTTATACTATAAAATTATATGGTTAGGCCATGTGCTATGTTTTGATAGAAATTACAACAGTTTCTTTGAAATATCTCCACACATTGTGCAGCACAGCTTCGTTCGTTTATGTGTGGATGCACACTGTAAATACACACAGTCCATAGCCTGTTTAAAAAGGAGGAACATAAAAAGAAAGAAAATCAAAGCTTGGACTATTTCCTTAGTGGCCTCCTTTTCGGCAAATGTTTTGAATGGGCTCTTTATCGCAATTGTCTTTTTCAAATTGAGCTCCCCGCTGTGCTGTTGTGTCCTTTTTACAACCTTTAACGACACACACCAGTAACACAATTACCACTGGATATTTATAACGAGAAATTGCGTTTCTACTTTCCAAAACGAGACCCACAAAAAAGCATAGGGCTACGGACCCAGGGTCAGGGCGAGCAGCATATAGCCTATCTGTGGCAGAGAGGGGGGGCTGTTCAGAGCTGGGATGCAGTAGGAGGGGGTTGCTCTCAGTCCCTTCAGCTCTTTGTATCCCTCGGAGTTGTTGGTACGTTTAGTTCGAGGCTGTGTAGCTAGTTAGGGAGCCTGAATTTTCCTCTCTGAGCTGTGATGTAGGAGCAGAAAGGACGCCATTGTTGAAATTCTGCAGGCTTTGTTGGCCAGCCTTCACCCCCTCCTGATTTCACTTTCCTGGGCAGCCAAGCGAAGCAGACAGCGTGTGTCACTGCACCAATACATCTAAAGAGACCCTAAACGTTGCTATATTACTAAACTTTGGGTCAGCGTAAAATGTGCAAGTAGCCTAGCCTATTCCAGCTTTGCGGAAAATTATCACAAATGCAGGTTACTTTATGAGGTTTGCATTGCACTCCAACATGGCTAACCGTGGGCTGGCATAAAATGCAAAATAGTTTCCGAATGATTTCTTCATATGCAAATGTATGGTAATATCCATAACTTTATGCATGAACTTCATCCCCAATGCAAAGCTGCAGAAATGCGTAACCTGAATGATACTTTAATCTCAGTTGAAAATACGGTAGTTAAATCGAAGTTAAAAGGATCGAAAGCTAAGGTGTACTAATAAAATGTTTTGCTTTGTCCTAGGGAACTATTGTTAACTAGAGAACAGCAGATGAGAGAGTCTTTAAATTGTTTTAAGCGGACAGTCCACACTGTTTCCAGGCAAGTTAAACACTGAATCTATATAATAGAGTTAACAGCACAAAAGGTTATATTAAAGTATGCTCTCATATTCTGGAATATGAATGCACACCAATTTGCATCCTGAGTTTAGTCTTGTGTAACACAGTGTCCCCCTCTGTAATTGTTCAGTTGCACCAAATCAATCCATGTGCTGCATTATGTAGCCTATGTGAGTATTGTAGTATTATTACTGTGCAAATACTGACCTTTTTCCTTGTTTCTCCATGACCAATAGAATACTATAACCGGGCCACGTGGGAGTCTGGGGTAGCCTCCATGATGCAGAACAGTAAGTCATTTTTAAATCATCTTGAGGTGTTGGGAGGGACTGTGCTGTGAGGAGACTGGTGAAAGGTGCATTAGGAAGCTGCCAGTGAATGTGAAGCATGATATCAACTTTTCAATTGCTGTTTGTTTGTGTGTTGTCTGGTAAAGTTCAATCATATTGATTCAGACATTGCATTTTCATTATTTGGTTAGGGTTATGATGTGTATTGTAGGCATAGGCCTGCATACAACCCTGTAGCCTATCAACTGAGACAATATCAGTGAGGGAAACTGTGCTGCTGTGATGTTATTGCAGCAATGCTATGTTGTTCAAGTGAGGGCATATGCTCAAATACCTGTACATAACCAGACATTTAAAAAGCATGACTTGATACATATTCATTCAGAGATACACAAAGAAAGAAAGAAAGAAAGAAAGAAAGAAAGAAAGAAAGACAAGAGAGAAAGAGGTTCTGCTTCATTATGATAATAAATAATTGCAGAACCGAGTTGAATTAATGCGGACATAGTCTATCAATTCCCATCCTTCTTTATGTACACACTAATGGACATCCACGCCTCTCCTGGGGATGTGTTGCTTATGAAGATGTTGTTCCAGTCCTCAGTGTGTGTGTGGGAGAAATGATGTGCTCAAATGAGACTTCCAGAGTCTCTGTTTATGAATACATTGGACTGGTAAAAGTCAGTGCAATATTATCCTAGCCAGGCTTTGTGAAGTGTAAACACAAGCAAGAAATAGGCAAATATGTAACTTCACCGTATATTCAGCAAGAATCGTTTATTTTGACTGTTGAAGAGAAATGAACTAGAATATCATAAATCATTATTTTGTGTGGTGGGCAGAATGGCAAAAAATGATACATATTTTCTTTCTTAATGCTGGACAAGAGGTGTATGACATCTGTAACGAAGGTGTGTGGAATGGCTTACTCTTATTCTTCTCTCTAAACGACACGTGTGTGCTGCAATGTGTGTTTCACCGCCTAATACACATTCTGTTAAAGTATTGCTTTGGCTTATAGCATATGTACTTGTAGGCCTACTTCATGGATATGTCATATTCAGTAGTGAATATAAGTATGTACATGGATTAGAGGGGAGATGTGACGCCTGAACTTGAAAGACATCCAACCAAACAAAGCATCTGTATCTAGGTCATCTAAAGTAGGGCAGATGAAATAATTGAGCGGTGACGTGGACTCAAATTCCAGCTCACATTAGAAATCTGAGGCTCTTATTTCCATAAGAGACGTGTTAATGTTGTCATATGTACATGAATGTCACGCCAGATCAATGACTTGGACCATGTCCAAATTCACGTCATATGTAGGCCTACACACCTTTTAATACCGGCTTCTGATCAGATGTTTTTTATAATCAAGCCCGTGGGACCTCGGTCTTCCTGTTGCTTTTCCCCATGCCATCGTATACAATTGATGGCAATGGACTGTCGCAATGTTATTAGTCAGTGATCCCCTGAACGAATAACTGTGGGGATATGATTCGGGTTGAGGCCTACAGATTGTCTAAAGGTCACGCTGCGGGCTCTGTGGGCTTTGTCTAATAACTCCCGGTGTCTACGGAACTGAGCGTCCAAATTGACACCATATGTTTTCCTATTAATTGACTCGCAATAATAGAAGGCGCATAATCATTGCCACCGGGCTAGATCGACGCCATTCACCTTGGGGAATTATATAATGATTAAGACTTATAACCTCTAGAGCGAAAGTTAGATTTTATTTTCTTATCTGAGTTTGCAGCGATCAGCGGGGTTTATTTGAGAAGTGAGCACTAGGCCTTTATGAGAGGCGCTCTGAAAGCCAATAAATCTTCAATATGCTTTTCCCAGCTGACCCATTAAATGCACAATAGACAATTGATTTAATCTAATCCTGGATTTAACCTCCAAAAATTACACTGTAAATGTGTTTTTTTCCCAGTCAATTCCTGAGCACATATTTAAGTGAAAATCCGGCATGCTGCATGTTATTGTTTTACGCATGGTATAGCCTCAACTGTAAAATTCACAAAAACGTATGCAATCTAGAAAATATATTAAATTGCGAATACCCTACTAAAATGCAGTATTAGGCTATTTTAAATAACAATAGCGTGTCTATTACAATAACCTAACAACAGATATACAACATGAAGTAGAGATGTTTCTTGCAGACTCCCAACACGAGTGTAAATGACCGCGTTACTCCGTCTCTCGGAGAAAAAAAGAATGTCACTCCTGATATAGTGAGAAGGATGCGCGCCCCCATCCGCGTGCCCGTGCACGCCACAGCCCCCTGGCTACCATAAAACGAAGCTTCCCTTGAAGGGTAAATGGGTAGAGTCCAATTTAGTCAGAGTGATATCCAAATGCAGACAGAAAGGGTCGTTTTATCATGCTACTATTTGTCGTGACGATGCGATTTTCAAAAGCAGAGCAGTGTCATGAAGTGACATGCCTGCCACAAGTGTTCCAACTGATCTTCTCAATTAGCCTTCCATGCATGATCCAGGGCGACTTCCGCCTATTTCCAGAAATTAAGCTCAAACTTGACGTGCAGCTAGCTTTATTTTAAAGACAAATGTCAGGCAGGCTCATCATATTTCCCCCCTCTTCTATATCTGGAGCTATTTATTGCTAAGGAGCTCGTGCTCTTGGAGTCAATTTAACGGGAGGCTTGGAAGGGAAGGGAGCGGAGAAGTAAAGCAAAAGGGCGAGGCTTTTTCCACGGTTGGCTTCAGGTTTGGTTAGGTTTTTCTGGGCAATCCTTACTGCTGGATATACTGGTAATTAACTGCCATGAAATTACCGGGGTTTCCTATAAGTGTTTATGGTGTTTGGGCTTGTGTAGTATAAAGTTGACATACTGTGGGATAAGGGGACGATTTGTGTTTGTGAAAGTCTTGGCATTATACTGTAATCACTACTTTATAAGGCTGTGCCGTAAATAGCACTACGCCATTTGAGCTGTTTAAGGTCTTTGCAAAGATGTGCAAAACGCGGCTCAGTGGGCTGGAGATGTTTACGGGATCATACCGCCGCTCATAGCGCATACCGCTGACGCGTAATCAGTGTTCTGCATGTATGATTAGAATAAGATTGTTCAAGATAATGATATTGCCAGCATATCCGGAAAGCATTTCAAACATATGACAGATAAACAATGGTAATAATTACGGGGTATGCTAATTCCAACATTATGTTACCCCCACCCCCCTTCACACACACATGTTTGGTGCTGAACGTTCCCATTTTGTTTACTTGCTTCTCCTGTTATGCTTAATAACTTTTTTTTGCATACAGTTTAGCACTAAACGCTTGCATCGAGGACATCTGTAGGCTATATCCAGTCGAGTGGCTGCTTCATTTTTATTTATTTTTTTAAATTGTTTTTATCACTAAAGCTTTTGATGAGTGCCTCAACTAAGGAGCCCGTGAACACGTCTGTTCTCAGGTCACAGCGGAGTGAACCAACTTGGCGGAGTGTTCGTGAACGGGAGACCCCTGCCCGACTCCACCCGACAGAAAATAGTCGAGCTTGCCCACAGCGGCGCGCGGCCATGCGATATCTCCAGGATTCTGCAGGTGATTGCATCCTATCCCGCCATCGCGCACGCACTGTGTACATTTGATACACAATGGGATGTCTTCTGTATATGCAATGAATGTAATAACTGAATGCAAACATGTTTTGTAATAGTCCAATGCCAATTTAACAACGGCTCTCATTTCTGTGGCTTTAACTGCGGCTGGTTTGATAATGAATAATAGTGCACGTTTGCATTGAGCATTCATGCATTCAGTGAGACCTTTTTTTTGGTGTGAATTTAATTTGAATATTTACATTGGGAAACAATGTTACAGGCTACTGTATTATTTCAGTTCACATACAATCAGAACTGATTGCATTTCGCAAGGACACCGTACAGACCTCCCATAATTAAACATAGGCTTGATCTACGTGTTTTGTACACAAGATTGCCTCATCCACAAAAGATGCATTTTAACAGAGTAGCATTTAAGGTATATTTCTTGTGTTATAGACCCATGATGATGCAAAAGTACAAGTGCTGGACAATGAAAACGTAAGCGTAACATTGTTTGAAGAATACATATTTAATTCACATTAGTCTTAAATAATGTATGTGATTTGTGTCTATTGTTTTCTATCCAGGTATCCAACGGCTGCGTGAGTAAAATCCTTGGGAGATACTATGAGACTGGCTCCATCCGACCAAGGGCGATCGGAGGTAGCAAGCCGAGGGTAGCGACTCCTGAGGTGGTCGGCAAAATTGCCCAATACAAGAGGGAGTGCCCTTCAATCTTCGCGTGGGAAATCCGAGACAGACTGCTCTCCGAGGGGGTGTGCACAAACGATAATATACCCAGTGTAAGTTCATTGAGTGTAAGTTACTATCATTTCATACGCTTCAAATAAATGCACTGAGTAAAAAAAGAAAGAAAAGACCGTGATGCACAACTGCCCTCCTTTTGGATAGACAACGCATCGCTTTTATGCATTGCTATTGACGCTATATAATCACAATTGTATTGATCATTGTTTAACTCTCACTTCAGTAATATTTTCTTTTCTCCGCAACAATGTTGTTTAATGGGATTGGAATGCATACTATAATTAGACAGATATGCTACCAAACTGCCACCACAACAAGGGGAGCGCCGTGTAATTAATGTGGGGCATTTTTGGTTTGTCTTTCAGGTGTCGTCGATAAACAGGGTACTGCGCAACCTGGCTAGCGAAAAGCAACAGATGGGCGCAGATGGCATGTATGAAAAGCTGAGAATGCTGAACGGTCAGACGGGCACGTGGGGGACCCGGCCGGGCTGGTATCCCGGAACCGCGGTGCCAGGACAGCCCAACCCAGGTAGGCGCTATCACCTGCATTTGACGACAGGATTGTCATCATGAAAATTAATCATAAAATAATGATCAATATTGTATATAATAATAATAATAATAATAACAATTATTATTATTATTATTATTATTATTATTATTAGTAGTAGTAGTAGGCCTAGTAGTAGTAGTCAATATCAGGTCAATTATTAACCTAATTAAATTAGGAGGTGCCACGCATGTTACCACAAATGCACCTGCTTCATGCATGGCAGCCTGCCTACATTCCTGTACGGCCATATTGATTGATTGACTGCTATGCTTTAATATTGCAGTAAACATAGGCATGTGTACATTATAGATAATTTACATCCACTGATTTATCTCAAATATCATGCTGATTTCCAGACAAACTTAATTTTCCAGTAACTCCTTGTTTGGTTTGGACCCGTCTGTGCACCCATGAGTTCGTGTTTTGAATGATCTGTCTCCCTTTCCTCCACTCTCTTCTGCAAACCTGCACAAGGATGGGGAAAACACTAGGCAGTGTGTGGGATATCTCTACAAAGGCTGTTTCTGTCACACGCAAGAATTTGTTATGGGAACAGCTCTGTCGCTATGTAATTGCTCATTAGAGAACGTTTTGTTTCTCATTAGGGCGACATGAATAAGCGTCTAGTTTAGCGAGACAGCTGTAGAAATGTTCCACGGGAGACCCCTGGACACGATATGGCACCACTTGCCAATTAGACATGTCAGTTTTAAGAGAACCAAACAATAGCCTGTAGGATGGACACACTATACAAAGAACCGTTTTCCCCTATTTTCATGTCTGCCTGTGAAAGCAGGTTTAACTCATTTTTAATGGTAAACAGCCCCACCTGCCTCGCTAGTCTGACAACAGTTTTTTCCTACCTTAAATACTTACTATTCTATAGTCATATTTGGACTGGAATGCGTTTCGGAGAGTTGATACACACAACATGTATATTATGTTGTAGAGCTATAATTTTCACGTGGCTAATCAAATTTTATTCATATTTAGATGTTAGAATGAGGGAACCAACGACAAAAACGTTAATAATTATATTATGCCATTATTTCACTATCCATATTGATAGTAATCATCATTATTATTATTATTATTATTAGTAGTAGTATTGGTATTAATATAAGAATAATAATAGGCTGATAATAATAATATAATCGTTAATGATAGCCTAATTATTATAACAATTAGGCCTATGTTATTAATAATAGTACTACAGGTACCACAACAAATACAAACTAATAATATAATAATAATAATAATAATAATAATAATAATACCAACATGAAGCATAGATTATGACGGTGGTGATGATGATGATGATGATGATTAGGCCTTTCGTTCTTTTTTGTTGTTGCAATGACTGCATGATAGGCCTGGTGAAAAAAAGGGGGGTTGTTTGCATGCAGTCCCCATCACCTACAGGCTCACGTTCTTTCCCTAGCTTTCTCACTCTGAAATCCTAACATCATATGTTTCTTTACGCATTGACATAAGTGTCTACTTGCATGGAGTGCGATTTCAGGGGCATTAAGAATCCATTACTCCAGCAGCATACGGCAGGGAGAGGTCTCCGAGGGAGAGAAATATGGTCTCAATCTGATAAATGCCACGCAACAGTGAATAAAACACTGGCTTCATCGAGAGTGACAGCTCCCCAAAAAGAGACAACTCTTTCGCAAGGAGAGAGGGGTGAAAGCTTTCTCTGGCGATTTCGTGTTTTTAGGGATCAACGTGACAGTTTTTTCTCATCTCTTTTTCTCACCCAGCTCTAAAGCCGTTTAGAGGGTTTAGACACATTCCCTTTCAGAGGGTCTTACAATGTTGCATGTCTTTTGGTGCAAGATGCCGCAAACGGTTCGCTATCTTTCTGCCTAGTTTTACGCCTCACTGATTGTGACACGTGATACTAAGGAATGGTTTTATTTCCCAGCGTCTTTTTTATTTAAAGAAAACAAATCCCAAATCTAGCGACAGTTGGTCTGGTTACGGGATAATAGGACACACATTCACTCCTTTTGACGGATTAGCTCTGAGAGTGGGCTTGTAGCATACTGGCCACCGATAGGCTTTCTCTCAGGACACAAGAGAGCTATTTAAAGAGGATAACTTAATCATCTCATGTTTACAATGACACACACTCCTCGCTTTGAATAATGCATTTATATTTAGGCCTATTTCCAAAAGACGTAGACTTGAGGTTTAATGCCCAATGTGGTGCTGTTTCATTTGCGTACTGAAAAACGAAGGCTACGCTACTTCATTTATGTTTTGTTTTTTTGGGGGGGCAGTATCGATGTTTGAACTTTATTAAATGATTACAATAGGCTACCAAAATGATTGCCCAATCGCCCATATTGTCCATGCTGACAACTAACTAGGCCTACTCTCCTCATCCTATCTTTGAAAGTGGTTGAGCGATATAAGCGTTTCTAGACGATAATTACGAAGTCATCAAACTGTCAAAGCAGCTTCTGATATTCAATTAGGTTGCATATGTGATGCTATGAGACCTAAACAAGTGTCCTAACAGAGCTGTGGAGGGAAGCCTGTCAACTCACAGCCGGTTTCTCTGTCTCCTTTATGTCGCAGTTCCAGTATAGATGTGTCCCATTCAGTATGTGGCCGGGGTGTTTCCTTTCATTCCCCGAAGAAGGCATAAATCCTAGCTGGTGTTGAACTAGCTAAAGCTGGGAGACAGTGATTAATGATAGTAGTGCGTAAAGGTTAACACACCGAGTTGAAAAGTCGTTTGACTGGAATCCTTGAGTTACAATGAGGAGCACTACAGGCTTCGAGAGAATCCTTTTGTCGGGCCCCACCAATTGTGTTCTAAATTCTACCCACGAAAGTTTGCCAACCCCTCCACAGCCCGTGAATTTAATAGTTTCCCTTACTCCTCTGACATTGTAATCCTGAACAGCAGCTTCGTTTATTCAAGTGTTGTTAAAAAAAGTGTTTGTGATCACTCCAATGGCTATATAAATGTCCATATGGTGGCTTTTGAAAATAGGGTACATTTTGGTTATTGTAAAAGGAATTCAGGGGATTTGAGCTGATATAGTTTTTCTTCATTTTTCAGATGGTTGCCCACAGTCAGACGCTGGAGGTGAGAACACTAATTCAATAAGTTCTAATGGTGAAGACTCGGACGAGACCCAAATGAGACTTCAGCTGAAAAGAAAATTGCAGAGGAACCGCACATCATTCACACAGGAACAAATAGAAGCACTTGAGAAAGGTAAAAATGACCACATGCGTATGTCCCAAGTGAATTACAGTCATTACACAGTCAATAATGCTACAAAACTGTTTTGTGCACCAAGGCAATTCCTTGTTTGTGTGTGTAGGCTACATAATATCACAGAGGTGCATTGCATCAATGTAGCCTTTGAATAGGCTAACCAGTATGTTTTTTGTTTGTTTGTTTGTTTTTGGGTTGTCCTTTTAGAGTTCGAGAGAACTCATTATCCGGATGTATTTGCAAGGGAAAGACTGGCGGCCAAAATTGACCTCCCTGAAGCTAGAATACAGGTAGGCCTCAAGTTCCCGTCCTGAGCATCACCATGGGATTTATGTAAACACATTTGAACATAAGTTAATATAAGTGATCTTCAAATGCTAACTTATGCTAAATCATTGTGGTTTCAGGTGTGGTTTTCAAATAGAAGGGCAAAGTGGAGGAGGGAGGAGAAACTCCGGAATCAAAGACGGCAAGCTAGTAATTCCTCCAGTCACATCCCCATCAGTAGCAGCTTCAGCACTAGCCTTTACCAGCCTATCCCTCAGCCCTCAACACCAGGTATGGGATGGATATCCTGTCAGAAACCTCCAGGCCTAGTGTCATCTGGTGGCTCAGCCAAGCCATCATTGTATTCAGTTATGCTCTCCGTACGGGCCACTAGAGCCTGTAACATTTTTAAACACATGCTTACAGTTATAGAAAGCATGTAATGATTTGTGTCTTTTGTTGTTGTTGTGTGTGTGTGTGTGTGTGTTAGTGTGCACGTTCCATTCCTCCATATTTGTGGGTATTACTGTGGCCAGCAAACAAACTCTGACTGGGTTCTAAAAAAACTGGGTTCTGTCTGAATGCTGACGTCTTCTGTATGTCTCTCTGACATCTTCTACCTGTCTTTCCTCTCCTCTCCTCTCCCCTCCCCTCTTCCCCTCTCTTATCTCCCCTCTCCGCCTCTTCTCTCCTCGCACCTCATTTCCTCTCTCCTCCTCTCTTCTCTTCTTTCCTCTCCTCTATCCTGCAGTATCCTTCACATCAGGCTCCATGCTGGGCAGGCCTGACACGTCCCTCACCAATACATACAGCGCCCTGCCACCCATGCCTAGCTTCACCATGGCCAACAATCTGCCTATGCAAGTAAGTCATGCAGGTCACTTTTAACAACAACAACAACAACAACAACAATAACAGATTATATGGATGCAGCACTTGGGTTTCTTAAATGTAATTCCTTTATACTAAACCCATGTTATTTTGGCTACACGTAGTCAACCATGTGTGATAAAATTGTTGTACTATTTTAGTAGTATACTATTTCCCTAGTATAGAGATAACTCCTCTGTTGGTAGAAGCGTACTACCTGTTGGATGCTTTCTCTAGCATGCTTCACATGAGAAGTCTGGGGATACAGATAGCTAGACAGTAAGATGAAGACAGATGATGGATTCAATTGAATGTATTGTCCCTGAGCGATTTATCTTGGACAGTGAAGCTGACTGAGGTATTGAATCTCTTTGTGTGTTTTTTTTTCCCATCAGGCCCCTGTGCCCAGTCAGACATCCTCGTATTCCTGCATGCTGCCCACCAGTCCTTCAGTCAACGGGCGGAGCTACGACACTTATACCCCACCTCATATGCAGGCACATATGAACAGCCAATCAATGGCTGCCTCGGGCGTCACCTCCACAGGTAAACGAACAGGAAGGGAAAAGGATAGAGCAGAGCTTTGGTGAACATGTTAGAATCATATTCAAATGTCATCTGTGGAAGCTGTGGAACAGACATTGTATAACGCTGTTTGAGCTACTCATCCATTTATCTGTGTTCTTCGTGTTAGGTCTCGTCCTCCTGGCACAGTGTTTATCTGTCCTGCTGTGTGTCTGTATGATTCTGTATGGCTCCACAACTCATCCATGCCTCTGTGTTTGACCTGTCAGGTCTCATCTCCCCTGGAGTGTCTGTTCCAGTCCAAGTCCCAGGCAGTGAGGCCGACATGTCCCAGTACTGGCCCAGGCTACAGTAGGGGCCCTGCGTGTCATCAAAACGCCACTCCCTCTGCTCTCCCCGGGAGGACAAGACTGATCCATCAGTATTTCATCACAGATGTGAGACTCTAAAAGACTCTTATGAAGAGACTCTTTTGTACTGGGATTGTGCCATTCCCTATCATTGTTTGGACACGAAGACTTCAAGACAAAGAGAGGAAGAGAGAGCGAAAGGGACTCCTGTAAAGTGTCCTCTGTGAACATTCTAAATGGGAAAAAAAACTATCTCTGTTTTCAGTTTCCAACGTATGTCATTGTTGGTGTATTTGTAAATGGCCAGTTGTATGTCATGATAAAAAAAAAGAACAACAAGGATGGACACGTGAAACCGAATTGGTCTCGCTTGCTTTTCCTGAAAAAGAGGAACAGTTGTGAAGATTTTCTGACATGATATATAGTTTTTATCAACGTATTTCAAGAACCTCTACCTGTCTGTCTATATACAGAATGTGGACTCTGGTGAAACAAGTTTCCAGCGCTCCACAGCAGAGCTGGGGTCAAAAGCACTAGCTGGGGATGACAAGTCATTGCTCTGGTCATTTTTTTCCAAAGCTTGCTTGGGAAGCATTCAACTCTGAAGGGGGGAAAAAAGCCTTTTGGTAGCTAAAAACGGTAGATTGTGTATTCGATATAATTCAGTTTGTTATGTCGAAATGTAAGTATTTGTCTTCCCTAGCAATCTCCTGGAACAATTTCTATAATAAAATTAATTTCATTTATATTTCTCTATATATGTTTTATACACATTTTTCATTCATCCATAAATACATTTCCTTAAATCAAGTACATGTTCTGTTATGAAAAGTGTTTAATTGTGAATTTTACCAGATTTTGTGCATAGGATAGCCATAACTGCAGGACAGAGCAGGACTGTGTCAACTTTAACATTTAAACACATCCGACACAAACTATTGATTGTAATGTAAAAAAAAAAAAGAGACCAAAGCATTTATTTAATTTATGTAAAATAATTTTAATGTTCTTATGTAGTTTGTTGTTGCCAATTTAGTTAACATTTTGGTAACATTTAGAGGGAGTCAGAACTTTAGAGTAGACCGTACACACTGCACAATCAGTGCAACAGCATTTATTTCAGTTTTCTCATGCAACAATAAAGTACTCATCAATGAAACAGACATGGAATTATGCTGTATATAGAGGGAAAACAAAACATATATATGGCTGGACCGTGTATGGGTGTGCAAAATCGTGGCTATTTGCATAAATCTGCATAACACGATCCGGCCGACCAATGGTGTAACTTCACCACTGTTGTGGTCCAGCCAAAAAAGAAATAAGACAAAACTTGATAGCGTTTGAGTCAGAATACCTTCATTTATAGAGTAATGGAGATGGTCTTTCTGTACATCACTTATATCATAAGTATGACACATGTTTGCCATTCATCACATTATCATTAGGCCTACATTCAGACATGAATTCAGACATACAGACATGACAAGAAAGAGGGAGAGATGAAAGGAGAAGAAAGAAAGAAAGAAAGAAAGAAAGAAAGAAAGAAAGAAAGAAAGAGAAAGAAAGAAAGAAAGAAAGAAAGAAAGAAAGAAAGAAAGAAAGAAAGAAAGAAAGAAAGAAAGAAAGAAAGAAAGAAAGAAAGAAAGAAAGAAAGAAAGAAAGAAGAGTGTGTCAGTGGGCAAAGGGCCTTCTATACTTTCCTAGCCAGGATCAAACCACAGTCTTCTTCTGCTTGCAAAGCCCAAGCATATACCTTTAGACCAAGATGACAGCCTTGAGGACAGTCAGGATTATATTACATGGGGAGGTTTGTAACCAAGAGCTTGGTTCCAAACCACCTCTGCTACACACGATTGTTTATGATGGTTGTACCAGTCAGTCAGTGAGGAGTCCAGTCAGGCAGCTCAGACATGGCGGCCTTGAGCACTACCTGATGTATATGACGTCAGAGACACCATCCATCTCACGGCACACACACACACAGCCATTTACAAAATCCACTCAAGTATAGATGCGTCAGAAGTTGAGGTCGTTCCTAATGCAACAGAATGTTGCAAGCTATGTTATTCATGTTGAGCTAGTGATGTGCACATATTTAAACACCTCCATACTCCCATCTCTGGAGATCAAAAAGGAAGGTTTTGGCTCTGCTCTGTGCATGTCTGTCAGAGTAGGTATGTGATTAGTTATTGTGCCGTCACAGTTGTGTTGGTGAAACACTTCTGATTAAGCAAAAACACCTGAGGCATGTTGTTTCTAATGCCCCAAATGTGTTTTGGTTTGTACATGTAGAAACCGTGACTTTCCCAGATAGTTAGATTGTTTGCTGGATGGATTTTGTGTGTATTCACAGAGTTCCTCTTTAGGCTGGAGTTGTCAGCCAGGTCCAGGATCTGCCCATAGCCGCCTCTGACTACAGCTCTCAGTGCTTGGAAGTCCAGGTGCAGTTTTCCTGTTGCTACAGTTGCCAAGGGTTCACCACAAAATATACTGGATTCTGCCAGATTGAGTAAAACTCAGACAGCTCACCAGGAATGATAAGCCTGGCGGAGTCGTTTCAACGGAGAGATAATATGAAGGAGATACAGAAACAGAATGGCGGTCAAGTGAGAGAAAAAGGAGAAGGAAAAGAAACAGAGAGAACGAGAGAGAGGAGGGGGGCAGTTTGTTGCAGATTTATCTTTTAAGGAGTATTTAAATATGACAGGACACAATTATGCTCTGCGTTGTCGTGGGTTGCAGATGTTCAGTAATTCCACACTCTTCCTTTCAGAGGGGTCCTCGCCAGGCGCTCGCTTGCACGCTCTTCACAGAAACAAAGTCAGCCCCTTCCATCGTGTTTACGCAGCTGTGTCTAACATCATAAACACAAGTAAGACCATTTTGGAATTCTGCACAAATAGAGAAAGGAAAATGGCATATTTTCTCCTGTCCTGCCATCCAGCGAAAGCAGGCACAGGCAGCTCAAACATCTCATTAAAGAGACTGTGTTTATGCTAAATAGGTAATTTCCTTACTGGATTGTCACTTAGGAGTCACAGAGGAGAAGCAACCCATTTACTACCGGTGAGAGGAGGGGGATGTACTGTATACTTATGAGGGTCAGAACACCACATACACAGGTAGGCTACAGGATGGACAAACAAACACCTTCGAATCCAGCATTCACATCACCATTATATTATTTTACATGCAGACGTACTGTATGTTGACACATGCAGACGTACTGTATGTTGACATATGTGCAATATCTACTCACATACATCAATCCATAATCTTAATCATAATCCTTATTAGGAGAACTTTGAGTCCTTCATATAGGGGTCCTATGGTATGCCTTGCTAGCTCTGTAGCATAGCTAATCTCTCTCCACCACCCCCCCCACCACCCCCCCCTCCCCAGCCCTGGTCCAGACTGTGCCAACAGCGGTAACAAAGGGCCGTTGAAGCAGCGGCCGTCTGTGTGTAAAGCCACATAAGGTAATGTAGAACGTGTTAAAAGGGGTTAAGAGTGGTCGTGTTTGAGTGGGGATTGGGTTGGTGGCCCGTGGCACTTCAAGAACAATGCTAAGAGCTGGGAGGAGGGAGGGCGGAAGGGATGAAGTATGTGTGTGTGTGTGTGTGTGTGTGTGTGTGTGTGTGTGTGTGTGTGTGTGTGTGTGTGTGTGTGCGTGCGTGTGTGTGTCCTAACGAGGGGTTTATACGGGGGACTTGCAATTTGCAGTTAGAGCCACTTCATCCCTTTCCACACCTTGGCCCTCAGGCAGGGCAGATCAAGAGCTTGTGTGTGTGTGTGTGTGTGTGTGCTAATGAAGCTGCCTGATGACCCCCTTCACTATGTTGTCAAAGGGACACAAGTGAACAGTTGAGGTCCACTGGAAGAGCAGGTGGAGAGGGACTGAAGTGACTCTTCAGTGCCTGATCCCTCTCATGGCTGCACCACACCCACACACACACACACACACACACACACACACACACACACACACAAACGCATGCACGCACACACACACACACACACACAAACACACGCACGAGCGCACACACACACACACACACACACACAAATGCATGCACGCACGCACACACAAACACACGCACACACACACACTGTCAGAAAAGAGGTGCAAATTTGGAAGAGGGAGTGGAATGAGAGAAGGTTGAGTGGGATGAAGGGATGGAGGGAGGAGAGGAGTAAAGGCGGACGGAGGAGATGTCAGGTGTCTGAGGGAGGAGAGGAGAGAGATGGAGAGGGGAGCGTGGATATCTCAAGCTACATTATATAACGTATTCATGTGATATTTCAGTTTTGAATGTTTGTGTTGATGTGCTATACTTCTATATGAAGCCAAACGCAGTTTTCCACCCTACGTGAACAATAACGTTTTTCCAACCAAATCTAACCTCTGCAATCTTTTGACTTTGAGAAAGAGAGAAAGAGCATTTGTTTGGACACGTACTTACTTACCTACTAATCTTCCTTCCTTACCTTACTTCCTTATACCCCTGTGCCCTTCCCTTCCTTCCTTCTCTTAAACGCTCCCACAATTCCCCTCCATCGCTCCACAGTGTATTGAGTGGTCTGATGTGTTTGAGCGTGAGTTGTTGGTCCTGCTATAAGCAAACCCCCGACTTCCGCAACACCAGTGTGAGTCCAGGCCATGTGGATTGCATGTAGGTGAAGTAAGGCTCAAGCAAGATCTCAACATAAAGACTTGACTATGAGATTTAACTGTGTTTATATCAGTTATGGGAGTGGATAATCTGTGACCTAAATACCATAATTTCCCCAAACAGTAGATTAGGGAAAATAGCTTTTCTATAAGAACTGCATCACAGAAATTCCACTGACCCTGGGTTTAGAGCTAAGGACTCCAAAGTAGAAGTATTACAAAACAAACTAACTTGGGTAAGGTTTTCCTTGGGTACTTGGGTACATATTTCCATATACTGTAGGTCGTGAGCCAGGTCCACCCCTCAGGATGTTTTTTGCTACCTTTTTCCACTATTATTTCCTGTTATCTCATACCTTGGGCCATCACAAGTTGATAACCTCCACTCCCAACTCGGGACCGTTTGGTCTCAGGGGCCCCCAAAAAACGTTTGTGGAAAAGCTTCTGGCGAAATGATGTAATTGCAAATATTAAGGTACTACAACTGCAAAAATGGTCAAATAAGCCTGAAATTTTGCATGGTGTATCCTGACACATAGGGGAAACTAGCAGAATAAGACTCTGGGGCTTTCTGCCTTTTTATTTTCAAGTATCACCATCAACATCCCCCAAAAGACAAAAACATGTCTGTCCGCCTGACATATTGTCATCAAAAGTGATAATGCTACACCCCCAGGTGTACTGGGGTATCAGGGTGCAACATAAAACAACAGATTGGGCAAAGGAGGATGCAGTCACACAAAACCATGTAACCAAATATGAGATTTATTAAAGAACAAAGTCCAGGCAACACAAGGAATAAAGATTACTAGTGTGCAGTCTGTTATCAAGAAGCCAACCATCAATAAAGTTAACATTACTAACCTATAGATAAACATTCAATAGCTTACAGCCAAATGGAGAAACTATAAAAAACAGCTCAAACATAAAATAGAACACGTCTTTGGTTCTTAGAAATGGATTTTAATAATAATTTCCTCCTCTTCCTCTTCCTCATCCATATTTGTATGGATTTCATCAGCTAAGTCATCCTCATCTGTTTCCTCTTCTGCCAAGACATGAAGAAACAGATGAGGGTGATAATTTACATGCAGTACATCCAAACCAAAATGCCTCGCATCAGAACAGTCAGAGTCCGAGCAAAAGACTCTGACATTTTCTTCATCCTCCTCTTTTATGCCAAGTCATCAACAGTCACGATTATCTTTGACATGGGAGATAAACTGATCAACATAAAGATGGCTGAAGATTATTCAGAGGAACACATTTCAGCTCTCCTGGCCTTGCATGTGTTCACAGGTGCTGACTGCACCTCAGCATTCAAAGGCAAAGGGAAGGTGCGGCCAATGAACATTCTGAATCAGAATTCAAAGTTCATTCAGATCTTTGCTGCAGTGGGGAACTCTTGGGAGCTCAATGAGCTAGTTCTCAGTGGTGCTGAAGAGTTCACCTGTCACCTCTATGGTTTCAGTCCTCAAATCAAGAAGGTTGATGAGGCAAGAGAGATTAAAATCAAGAAGATGTGTGGATCAAGCCTTGAGCTTCGACAGGGTCTGTCCGTTGATCTCTCAACCTTCCCACCTTGCAAGAAGGTCCTCTTAGAGCACATGAAAAGGGTCAACTTTCAAGTATGCGTCTGGAAGAGGGCTCATGAGCACTACCCGGAAATCACGTTCCCTCTCGACCATGGGTTTCATATCAACACTGAGACTGGCAAGCTAGAACCACTATGGTTTGAAGGCGATGTCACCCCCAAAGCTCTTGTTGATGTCTTGGCAGAAGAGGAAACAGATGAGGATGACTTAGCTGATGAAATCCATACAAATATGGATGAGGAAGAGGAGGAAATGATTATTAAAATCCATTTCTAAGAACCAAAGACATGTGATCTATTTTATGTTTGAGCTGTTTTTTATTTTCTCCATTTGGCTGTAGGCTATTGAATGTTTATCTCTGGTTAGTAATGTTAACTCTATTGATGGTTGGCTTCTTGATAACAGACTGCACACTAGTAATGTTTATTCCTTGTGTTGCCTGGACTTTGTTCTTTAATAAATCTCATATTTGGTTACCTGGTTTTGTGTGACTGCATCCTCCTTTGCCCAATCTGTTGTTTTATGATGCACCCTGATACCCCAGTACACATGGGGGTGTAGCATTATTCACTTTTCCTGTAATTCCCTTCAGATAGTATAGCAGTAAATTACTCATGTCTCAACTCTTGTTTAAGATATTGTTTAGATGCAAGAAATAAGCTTAATCCTATTTGGAAGGGCAATGCTTGAAAGTTCTGTTTTCTCAGATTTGAGGTACAGTGGACAACTTTGGTCATAGCAGGTGTAATCGTCTGGATAGAAAGGTCATCTTGGACTTAAGGGGAGACACTACAGTCAAAATGGTGTTTTTTCTTCCGAACTTCAATTTTCTGATTTTTCGATATTCTTTTACTATAACATGTATACTATCACTACATTAACAGAGAAATGTCGAGACTTGATTAAAAACTGCTATTTTTCAAATTGTTGTACCTGTGAAATAAGCATATGAATTGATAATGCTTATCTTTGTTGGCCATTTTCTTAAAATTACATTTTTTCAGTACCTGACGTTACTCGGTACCTGCATCTCAACTTCCAGGGCAGGTGCATTCACTAAACTTTACATACTTATTCTCAGATGTATTCTGCAAATATTTACAGCTGGAATTGTGAATATCTTGTTGTCTTTTCATTTTAGGTTGCATTTCCTGTCTAAAAATACGCAAAAAAAAATTGGGTGGATGGGTGGATGCAGTATTTTTTCAATATCTCTTGAAAATAAGCTTGTATTCACAAATCCAGCTGTAAATATTTACGTTTTTAGGATATTGTCAAAATAAAAGTAAAACTTTAAGCCTGACTTTATCCATTGTTTAGATAGTAGGTACCAAAATATATGCAAATGTATGCATATTTAATGAATTATTGCCTAATTTGCATACCTAAACTTTTTTGGGGAGAGAAAGTGTAGTACAAAAAATATTTATCTTGATGTGAAGATTAAACTGGTACAAATTCATGAGGATATCTTTAAAGGAAAAAAATCCTATTCAACTGTAGTGTCTCCCCTTAAATTGAAGCTTATAAACTTTTCATATACATGTGAGGCAGTGACATATAGTCACTGCCTCACATGACGTATAATAAAATGCTAGATAATGATCACTTTTTATTTTTATTCTGCTAGTTTCCCCTATGTGTCAGGATACACCATGCACAATTTAGATTTTGATATTTGACCGTTTTTGCAGTTGTAGTACCTTAATATTTGCAATTACATCATTTCGCCAGAAGCTTTTCCAAAAAAGGCCCCTTTTTTTTTGGCTCCTAAGACCAAACGGCCCCGAGTTGGGAGTGGAGGTTATCAACTTGTGATGGCCCAAGGTATGAGATAACAGGAAATAATAGAGGAAAAAAAGGTAGCAAAAAACATCCTGAGGGGTGGACCTGAAGATGGACTCTTCACACTATTAGGGTGAACTCCAGCTATAGAAGCCTCACCCTAACATTAGTCTGAACCTAAACCCTAAACCCCAACTTCAGAAGACTGACCAAACAAACAAGTTCTACGGCAATTCTATCCCACTACCTGGGCTAATACCTCCTGAGTTTAAAATCTGCTGCACATGGAACTCAACCCTACACTTAGCCGCACAGCTAGAGTTACCGTCTGCTCTGCTGGACCTATTCACTGGCTCTCTCTTGCTCTAAGAGCTCGGTGCACAAGTCTGTTCAGTTAAGGACAGGAGGGAGGTGGAATGTAGCCTGGAAGCCAGAATTACTTGCAAAAAAGGTTTTTGCAATCCATTCCACCTAGCCTATATATATATATATATATATATATATATATATATATATATATATATATATATATATATGCAAAGCTGTACTTTAAATAGCTAAAAAATTATTAAAGAAAATATTGATTATTAAATGCACCAACTACATCATGCAATATCTCTGATATAGGTAAGTTGGAACCCTACTAGGTTCTAAATAGAAATTTGCTCTCCACATAGAGCCGTGTAATATGTGCAGTTTATAACCTAAAATAGTTCTCCTCACCTGAAAAGTTACATCCTGAACCTTATTACAGTGTTTCACTAACAGGACAAAGGTTTCTAGCATAATTGTCCAGAGAGCGTAGAATAGAACAGCTATATTAGTTTTGTTCTGCATGGTTCAGTATTTGGCCCAGTGTGCAGGCTGCTGGGTTGTGGGGTTGTAGGGATGCAGAGTTGGTGTATGGAGTTGGGATGCAGGCCCAGTGAGGGTCTGGAGGCTGCAGGCCACAGGCTAGTGTGTGTGTATGTGTGTGTGTGTGTGTGTGTGTGTGTGTTAGTGTGTGTGTGTGTGTGTGTGTGTGTGTGTGTGTGTGTGTGTGTGTGTGTGTGTGTGTGTGCGTGTGGAGTGGCTGTGCTCGACAACAGGACTGTTAGTATTAAATATTTGATCACAGTGAGCACTCGCTCACAGGCTTGGAGGGGCGCTGGGGGCAAGGGGTAGGAGGGGGGGGGGCATCAAGACGTGTGTGTGTGTGTGTGTGTGTGTGTGTGTGTGTGTGTGTGTGTGTGTGTGTCTGTGAGAAGGGGAGGGGGGTTATATTTAAGTGCTGCCTTCACATTAGATAGCCTGGCCTGAAAAAGCTACAGCCCCATGTATTATGACAGGTTATCTGTGGGGTGATGATCGCTGTCTCTTTCTCCTCCTCCCTCTGTTCCCTCTTCTTCATCTCTTGTTATGTGGAGGCTCTCTCTCTCTCTCCATTTAACTCTGTTGGTAACCATGTTGCCATTAGTTGTGTGTCTTTTTTATGTAATCTTATCAGTGACATAACCTCAGATTCTGTCCCTCTATCAGGTTGGCTACAAGGGTGTCGGATAGGGGGTTTACAAACAAAACAGTGGCCATGTTGAAAGCTCCCCTTTCAGCTTTGAATTGTAAAAAATGTGGGAGTTGCGGCAAACAGCAAACAGCTCCGTTATTCACTATGTACTGCAGTAGTATATAGACATCTGACCTAAGATGTCCAGTCACACTATCTAGGTGTTTGGTTATGCAGAAGAATGTCAACGAGCACACGACAGAATGGGGGGGGGGATCACTCATTTGCTTTGAATCTGAGTATTTGAGTATTACCCATGCTAACTGCTTATAGGATGACAGCTGTATTGTCCGGTTGGATTACAAGCTAGGCCTTGTCCTGAGGCTGAGATTGACTGTAGCTGAGTGGCCTCTCCTCTCTGCATGTGGAGGTAGATCAAGCCTGGAGACAGCAGCTTGAGGGTTAATGAGGTGTTAAACGAACAAGAGAAAATATTTACCAGGCTTAGAGGAGACGAGTGGGGAGCATGGCAGCACAAGTTGATTTGCTAATGCAAGTTGACTCCCTCTCTGGGAATTGTAGTCTAACACGAAGAAGATAAATGGGGAGCGATGGGAAATGGTGTTTAACAGAAGCTACTCAGTAAGGACAGCTGGGTGTTATATTGGGGATTCCTAGATGTAAAAAAAAAAAAAAAGCCACGAAGTATGACACGACCGGGTTCCAGATCTAAAAGTCATAAAGAGAAGGTTTTTTAAAATGACAGTTGATTAGTAGATCAGTAAAACGACCCAGTTGGCTCAAGCTGCCTGCATGACCGTTGTTGAACAGAACGGCCGACAGAACGGTCGTTGGGAGTCAGCAAGGGCATCTTATAGGCTACTCATCCCTTTCCATCATCATCTCTAGCCTAGATCCTGAGCCAATGGGTCACATGACAAAGTTACCAATGTTTTCAGCACCTAGTGAAAGCCAGTCCAACTGATTGCACTATCCCAGCTCTGCGCTCCTACATTCCCCCCTGGCCTAGCCTGTCCCCTCTTAGAGCCTGGTATGTGACCACTGTCCAGCCACGTTTTATTCATGCAGGTTACACAGGCACGGCTACTGGCTGCTGGCTGGGGCATGGTAGATTAATAACAACATGATCTACAGGAAGGGCTTATGCAGAGCTGGCTGGCTCTCCCTGTGTTCACCCAGAATGTTGAGTCATTTCCAAACACCCATCGTGAGATTCGAGCACAGTTTAAATGAGCTGCATTTCCCAGCCGATGGGGTCAAACTGAGGTTTCTGTGTCAACGTCCAAAAACAACGACTGAGGAGAGGAGTGAAACTTCTTACTGGAACTGTGCACTGGCTATGATGATTCACTAATAAGAGGACAATAAGCTTTTCTCTTGTTTTGTTCGTGTGTGTGTGTGTGTGTGTGTGTGTATGTGTGTGTGTGTGTGTGTGTGTTCGGTGAGTCATCACAAGGCTTAAAAGAGCGTTGTGTCACGAGGACCGCTCTCTAGTGGGCCAGCCAAATTCCACAATACTGGGGTGCTATGGCAAGGCGGGGCCTTAGTGTTGCCTATAGTAACCTCCTCTTCCATGACAGGCATGCTACACACTGCATGGCTATTATTGTTAGTATTGCCCCACTAACTTATCTGGGACTCAGAACTCAGCAGCTAGCAGCATCACAGATATGCATTTCACATCATATGGTCATGTGCTTAGAGAGATAATCAATAGAGAAAAAGGACAGATACTTTACAGTATTTATTTCCATTGAAGCTGTAACAGGTTCCATTTCCCACTCTCAGCTTGTGTTACAGTAGATGCCAGTCCTCCCTGCTTAGCTGTGCCTGTGGGCTGCAATTCCTCCTAACAAGATCTAGCTGCTAGGTACTAGCTGTTGCTTTTTGCAATGTGCTAGTCGCTGGATGCAGGAGTGTGTTTATGTTCCCTCAGCCGTTCCCTCAGCTCTGTGTCCCCTCAGCCCTATGTTCCCTCAGCCCTATGTCCCCTCAGCCCTATGTCCCCTCAGCCCTATGTTCCCTCAGCCCTATGTTCCCTCAGCCCTATGTCCCCTCAGCCCTATGTCCCCTCAGCCCTATGTCCCCTCAGCTCTGTGTCCCCTCAGCCCTATGTTCCCTCAGCCCTATGTTCCCTCAGCCCTATGTCCCCTCAGCCCTATGTCCCCTCAGCTCTGTGTCCCCTCAGCCCTATGTCCCCTCAGCTCTGTGTCCCCTCAGCCCTATGTTCCCTCAACTGTCCCTCAGATCAGTACCTCCTCCAATGAGGTAAATGTTTAAGCCTGTCGGTTTGTTTGTTAAAATTCCTCGCGTATTGTAATATGATTACATGGCTTCCCTGCACGTTTACTATACTTTCCTGCACTTTCCTGCACTGAGATTATCTATTGTTTTTAATGTGAGTGTATGATATGTGTAATGTTTGAAACTACTGATGCCATTCTTGGCCAGGTCGCTTTAGAAAAAGAGATTTTAATCTCAATGGGTCTAAACATGGTTAAATAAAGGTTAATTAATTTGACATTAGGGGGTAGATTTACATTGAACATTGTGGAAAAGTTTGTCATAGGCTAAGGAAGAACTGATCTTTTTTTTTGCCAAATTGGCCAAAAAGGGGTGTGGCCCATCACAAAATGGTGTATAACTTCCGAACGGATTCACGCAACACCAAAAAACTTTGACAAAAAGTTTTTCATGGGTCCGAGGAACAACTGATTTCCACCCTAATTAACCAAAATGGGGTGCGGGGGTCGGCATGGTCTAACATAAAAAGTACCAGTAACATAAAGCTTCAAAATGAATGAAATGAATTAAAAATTTGGATGAAATATTTGTCATGGGGCAAGGAAGCCGTGTGCAGCTGTGCTTTCGTGTGGCCGGGTGAGATCTGGTTGTGGTCTCGTTCTGGTCTGATCAGGTGTAAATAGGGTCATAGATTGTAGGGTAGTAGTTGATGAATGAATGAATGAATGAATGAATGAATGAATGAATGAATGAGTGCAGTGGTAGTCCAGCCTATTACTGTATTGAATGTGTTGCTTTGTATTTTAAATAGTATTTGGAAGTACTTTACACTGAATTATTTTTAACCTGTTTTTCCTATACAGGTACCTTTTAGGGACGAGCATCGGAAATTAGCTTTAGCTAAAAATGCCATGGTGTTGCTAAAATAATTTATTCATGTTTAATGCATCTGTCCCTGCCAAATAAACAATAAATGAAATGAAGAGCAGATTTAATTTTCACGGCGAGTCAGTTTCTGATGTGTAGGCATTGATTTGTTCCCTTCATAAGTCATGAAGAGACACAGTACATTAAGCCTCTCTCTCTCTCTCACACACACACACACACGCACACACACACACACACACGCACAAACACACACACACAAAACACACACACACACGGCACATTAACACTGATGCATTCTGTATCAGGCATGTTTATTAGGAAGAGAAGCATTGTCTAATCTAAATAATGCCCCTGAGCCAGGATAAAAGGCTAATTCAAAGTCCAGAAGTACCAACACACCCAAGGCCTATATTTCCCACAATCTGTGTGCATCATTTTCCTTTCCTACCAGAAGTTACAGATCAAAAAGGACATCATATTTAAATGAGAAAACAATGAATTTCGATATCTGGCTGGGAAGGGCCGGCTCTGATGCAGAGGGAACATAGGGCTGTCTGTCTATATCTCCAGGGATTTCCCTCAGTACCTGCATGAAGTAGACCTCCAGTAGGGCTATCTTTTTTCATATTGCTGTTTGGAAATACACTGATGCATTTATTGTTGTAAATACTATGCATTAACATGCTTCATCATCACAGAGATATGGTATCAGAGCAGTTCAGCAGGAAGCATGGCCTCGCTACGTTTGTCCATCAAAGGTTGAACTGGACCTTGTCGAAGATCGCAAATCATCACGTCTCATGGCAAAAGAAGTGTCTGACCTCTGAAAGGCTACAACTCCTAGTGGCGGTAACATCTCTGGCGAATTCACACAAGAGGAATTCGCTGCTGCCCTCCAGCATGTAAAGCCAGGGAAAGCTCCGGGGCCTGTTCCTCTCTTCCTGCTTGCTCCAACTGAAGATCCCCAAAATCTGGAGAAGAGCCCTAGTTGTTGCAATCCCTAAGCCGAACAAGTCTGAAGGGGACCCCAAGAGTTACCGCCCCATCTCTCTGTTATATATCCCCTTCAAGATCCTCGACCATCTCATCCACGCCTGCGTCAAACCAATGGAGCAGGCCGGGTTCCGACGCGGGAGATCAACCGTAGATCAAGTCACTTTGATGACTCAAGACATCGAGGACAGCTTCTCAGCTAAAAAGAAGGCCGAAGCCGTCTTTATAGACCTGACGGCTGCCTACGACACCGTATGGCACCGCAGCCTCACGTGCAAGCTGTACCGCCTGCTGCTGGACAGGCACATGGTCAGCATGATCATGGAGCTTGTCCGAAACCACACCACTGGTAGTGGACAGCGAAGCAGGTTGCGATGCCTTAAGAATCGATCGCCTTGTTGAGAGGGGTCAGGGAAGAATTTTTACAGCTCACTTATCTGGCCCCCGGGTGATTACTGTTCTTTTGCTTCCCTCTGGAATATGTAGGGGTGGGACATCTGCCCACCTCCCTTGTTCTCTGTAAAGCGCATTGTGTAGCCTCTGGGTATGAAATGCGCTATACAAATAAAGCTTTGATTGATTGATTGATTAAGAATGGCGTCCCCAGGGATCTGTCCTGGCCCCCCTCCTTTATAACATCTACACCTACAACCTGCCAATCACAGTCTCTAGGACGTACGCCTACACAGACGACCTTGCGATGGTGTACTCAGCTGGAGACTGGCAGGCCGTGGAGGAGACATTGAGCCAGGACATTCAGACACTAGCTGCATACCTCTGTAAATGGATATTGAAGCTCAGCGAGGCAAAAACGGTGTTGGCGGCCTTCCACCTTAAGGCAAGGCAAGGCAAGGCAAGTTTATTTATATAGCACATTTCAGCCACAGGGCAATTCAAGGTGCTTTACATGAGACATTAAAAGCATTAAAACAAAAAGCAAGACATTATAGACATTTAAAACAAAAAGCAGGACAAATTAAAAGCATTAAAACAAAAAGCAAGACATTATAGACATTTAAAACAAAAAGCAGGACAAATTAAAAGCATTAAAACAAAAAGCAAGACATTATAGACCTTTAAAACAAAAAGCAGGACAAATAGAATACAGGAATAAAAGTTACAGTGCAGTATACAGATAAACATAACTCCTCTTAGAAAGCAGTGGCAAAAAGAAAAGTCTTCAGGCTTGTTTTAAAAGAACCAAGAGTTGCAGCAGACCTGCAGTTTTCTGGAAGTTTGTTCCAGATATGTGGGGCATAAAAACTGAACGCTGCTTCTCCATGTTTTGTTTTAACTCTGGGGACAGAAAGCAGACCTGTGCCAGATGACCTGAGGCGTCTGGATGGTTCATAGCATATGAGCAGATCAGAAATATATTTTGTCCCTAGCCCATTCAGTGCTTTGTAAACCAACAGCAGTATTTTAAAGTCAATTTTTTGACAGACAGGAAGCCAGTGTAAAGACCTTAGAACTGGTGTGATATGCTCCACTTTCTTAGTCTTAGTGAGGACTCATGCAGCAGCGTTCTGAATCAGCTGCAGCTGTCTGATCGATTTTTTAGAGAGACCTGTATACATGCCGTTACAGAAGTCGAGTCTACTGAAGATAAATGCATGGACAAGTTTTTCCAAATCCTTCTGGGACATAAATCCTTTGATCCTTGATATATTCTTCAGGTGATAGTAGGCTGACTTTGTAATTGACTTAATGTGGCTGTTGAAATTCAGGTCTGAGTCCATGACTACACCAAGATTTCTGGCTTCGTTTGCGGTTTTTAGCATTACTGATTGAAGTTGAGCACTGACTTTTAATCGTTCTTCTTTGGCTCCAAAGACAATTACTTCAGTTTTATTTTTATTTAGTTGGAGAAAGTTTTGGCACATCCAATCATTGATTTGTTGAATGCACTTACTCAGCGCTTGTATGCGATTATAGTCTCCTGGTGATATGGTGATATAAATGTGTGTGTCATCTGCATAGCTATGGTAACATATTTTGTTGTTTTCCATAATTTGAGTTAGTGGGAGCATGTAAATGTTGAACAGAATAGGCCCCAGGATGGAGCCTTGGGGAACTCCACAGGTCATTTTTGTCAGCTCAGATTTGTAATTGCCTATAGACACAAAATAGTCCCTGTCCTTTAAGTAGGATTCAAACCAATCTAACACTGTACCAGAAATTCCCAGCCAATTTTCCAGTCGGCCTAGTAGCATGTTGTGTTCTACCGTGTCGAACGCAGCGCTGAGATCCAGTAGTACTAAGACTGAGATTTTGCCATTTACATTAACCTAACCACTCCCTTCTGGCAGGAGACTGCAGTCCATCAGGACCAAAACCTCTCGGCACAAAAACAGTTTCTTTCCGACTGCAACCAGCCTCATCAACAAAGCCTGCCGCCTGTGACCTCCACTGACACTGCAGCATCATTCTGTGCATTACAAATGATCGTATAGTATTGCATTTGCCTCAATATCACTATTGTATTTTCCTTGCACTAAGGTTATTTTTTTATTGTTATGCACCGATAATCAAAATATATTCTTCGTATGTGAAAACCTGGCTAAAATAAATCTGGTTCTGATTCTGACTCTATGTCTAATGAGGACATTTACCTCACAAGACCTAAACAACAGTGTATGTTCCCAAAGCACAGGCCTTGGCTTCAGAACAGGCTAAAGTGATCTGACGACAGGCAGAAAACCAGTACATTCACAGCTCATAGTGTGTGTTTGTGTGTGAGTAGTCCTGGGTCTAGCCCTGACGTACCTGACCACGGCCATGACAGATGCTATCTACACTGGACATGTACAAAGTGTGACACCCTCCCTGTATGAGTCAGTCCTCCACGAAGCAGGCAGCTCATCTGTGTGGAGGTGGGCTGGAGAGAGGGGGCTGTGTCCAGGTGCAGCGGTCCTGTCAGAGGTGATCTCCCTCTCTGGGGTAGGAGGCCTGCCAGACCTGGCTACCGCTGATGGGGGGGATGGCGCCATGGTCTGTTTTAATACAGGTTACAGGACCCGGGGGTTCTTTGTTCTGCCACACAGTGATCACACATTACATATCGTGAGGCAACACGGCACACAGCGCACACATGCAACTTTTGTGGGCCACCAGTGGAAATTGTTCTCTGCATTTTTCCCAGGAGCAGTGGGTAGCCATCATTCATAGCGCCCAGGGACCAAGTGCTCAGTCCAGGTCTTGGTCAGGGACCGGACTGAAGAGCCTCTGTTCTTCTGCATGTTTTTTATATTGGGTTAATTTTGGGAGGAAACCCTGTGAACACAGGGACAACATGCAAACTCAGCACAGAAAGGCCCAGAGACCTTCTTGCTGTGAGGCGACAGTACTAGGTACTGCGCCACCGTGCCGCACGTGAGCGATTTTGGGGTTCAGTGTCTTGCTCAAGGACACTTCCGCACACTCTGGAAGCTGGGATCGAACTTGCGATCCCCAGCCAGCCGTTCTACCTCCTGAGCTATGTGCCGTAGACATCGCGGTATCAGAGTCATCACATGAGATGGAGAATACTATTGTGTGCGTAAAGGTGCAAAACACACACAAGAAACACCCCCCACACACACATATCCATACATACAAACAAACAAACAAACAAACAAGAGAAACACAAATCCAGACAGTGTTTGAAGCCATCTTAGCTCTTAGATCAGCTTTTCTCTTTTATATATTTTTTTCTGGGGAAACTGTTTCTGAATCTAATAATTATCCTCTTCATCCTCTTAATTCAGACTCCGGTGCTAGGCTGGGGTCTGGGCGGGTTGCCAGATTGGGGCAGAGTTGGAGTTGTCAGGAGGATTACGGTCCTAGGCGGAGCTCAACAGGGGGCTGAGCAGGCTGCAATTACCCAGCCCGGCGCGGCGCCTTTGATTTCAAGGATACTCTCAGAAAATGGCTAAAATGTTGAGTAATACACCATTAGTTCCTCCCCAGTCCAGTCCTATATACTAAGACTCAAAGAAACCAACAACCACCCAACCAACACTTTGAACTGTTAGTGGCAAAGACTGGTGTAGCACAAAGTTGAACAAAAGAAAAAAGAGAGCCTGTCCTTTACATAGTAGTTACACATTTATCAACCCAGCACCTGGGAGTAGCATCCATTTTAATGCCCCTTTTCCAACTCAGTGGAAGTTGTACAAAAACTCTTCAATCGTTATTAGGAGGAGTAATCAGCCCCCCCCCCCGACTAAAATATATCAGTATATTCTATTGTGATGGAGCCCTGAATGAAATTCCTTTCAAAGGAGAATCTTTTATATGACGGCCCTGGATTTTTAAATGAAAATGGGGGTCAACTTCTTCTCATTTTCCTGACAAAGGAGTGAAAGGAGGGATGGAGCGGGAGTTGATGGCTACAGCAGAAGGTGATGTGATAAAAGGAGAGAGAGAGAAAGAGAGAGAGAGAAAGAGAGAGAGAGGAGAGAGATGGCAAGCGTCGGCTCACATCAATGCGGCATTGTGAGTCTGCGGCTGAGACGAACGAGCGGGCGCTGGCCACAATCTCAACGCTGTAATTACATTTCACACAATATGAGGCAGCCAATGACATGTAAATTATGAATGGCGGATTCCTTGCTTTCCATGACAGTGTTAAATAAGGGAGGTGTGGGTGAAATCATTAGATTATGTCCCTCTATTTAAGTGTGTGTGTGTGTGTGTGTGGGGGGGGGGGGGGGGTTCGGGGAGGGTGCGTGTGTATGTGTGTGTGTGTTTGTGGGTTTGAGGAGTGGGGGGTAGAGCTTCACAAAAGTCGTCTTCGAGGGCCCACAGCCAGAGCCTGGCACAAACAATGTACTTGGAGACGATTTCAAACGCCAGCAGGACAATGAGAAACCAGCCTGTGATTGTGTTTGTCCGTCTAGGTATAAAATAGACATTACAGGCACAAATGTCCCCCTCACCAAGATGCACCAGCCGCCTCCAGAGGGAAGTGAGATAAGTGGATGCACTTCACTGGCTCCCTGTTTCTCTCACCAATTACCCCTAAATAAATAGACACAGCCCACTGGCATCAACAATGAAATATAGCTTGAAAGGAAAGAAAGGAACATTTTCAAACCGCTCGCCGTCGTATAAAGGTACGGTTGGTTAATTGCCTGAGAGGGGGTAGCCAATGGGGCTGGCTCTTTTCATTGACGTTTCCTTGAGAAGGAAAGAGGAGATCAAACCAGAGAAGGAGAGACCCCAGACTCCTGAAAAGAGAGACGGTTTTATCCTCCCTCAGTTCTCCCAAAAGAAGAGACTGTTTTCTTCAGGCCCAGTTCAAATAGCCACAGTTGTATCCAGACTACCAGACTACAAAATGTTGAACATATCTTGTCAAATTAAGGACAATTAATATCATGCAAAACTTGAAAATGTGTGATAAACAGGCTATTGCCAACCAGCTGTTCAAAAAAGAAACATTGAAACATAAGTTATGAGTTCAAAAAGCAAGCTATGAGTTCTCCGCTGTTTTTCTCCAAAAAGTGAAACTCTGAATGTGATTAAAAAGCAATATGCTAGCACTGCTAGGCTATCAAATAGCACCATATCCTTCACTGCTAGGCTACCATATAGCACCATACCCTTCTTAATTAGGACAAGACTCTGAGTCCATACAGCTCTGGGGGAGAGGAGAGAGAGAATAGGCCAGGCCAGAGTCAGTCAGACAGCTCATTAAAACTGGGGAATGCTGCCAACAGAGAGAGAAGAGAGAGAGAGAAAGAGAGGAGAGAGAGAGAGAGAGAGAGGAGAGAGAGAGAGGGGTGGGGGGGGGGGGGGAGAATAAGAATTAGAAAAAGAGAGGCGAGTGAGAGAGAAAAAAGAGAGAGAAGCCCCTCTCCCTCCTCCCCTGTGCAGCATCTTTCTGCTTGAGTAGCCCAGGGAGGCCTGGAGGACAAATGTCCCTCTCTGGTCTCAAGTAGTTGTCTTGCACCCAGCGCCCAGAGAGAAAAGAGCCACAACTTGTTAGTCAACAGCAGCACTGAGGGGGCTCTCTCTCTCTCTCTGTGTGTGTGTGTGTGTGTGTGTGTGTGTGTGTGTGTGTGTGTGTGAGAGAGAGAGAGAGTGCGTGTGTGTGTGCGTGTGTGCGTACGTATGTGAAGGGAAGGATCAAGGAGAGGGAATGGACATTGTGAATCCATAGAGCTGCAGCTACAGTATATATTCCAGTGTTGTTCTTGTTTTGTTCCTCTATCAGGGGCACAAACATTTCGACTTGACATTCTACTTTATGAGAAACAGTATTCAACCAAAAATCTCTGAACCACTTATCACTGACTTAGATGGATTAATTATGATTAGGTCAATTTACTGTATGTTCTGAACGAAAGACCAGAAACTGGGGTTTGGAACACAACCACAGTATCTTTGTCCAAATCCAATAGTTGAAAGGATTTACTGAATAATCTTAAAGAGAAGACACAAAATAAAAACTACAGTATGTTTATGTGACGTCTTACGATTTCACAAATTGGGGCAATTTAAGCATGTCTGATTTTCCATTTAAACCTGCAAATACCTTACTTCTCCCTGTATTTACGTGTGTGTGTGTGTGTGTGTGTGTGTGTGTGTTTGCGGAGTGGAGTTGTGGTTCTAGATAGCCTGTCAGCTCCTGCTACAGTGGGCCAGACCAGGGTAGATATTAACTCAAATGGAGCTCTCTCCTCCAGGCTCTCCTCGACCAACTACAGCCTTCAGAGCCACACACACACACGCACGCACACACACACACACACACACACACACACACACACACACACACACACACACACACACACACACACACACACACACACACACACACACACACACACACACACTTCTTTACTTTAGATGACCTCACTCCCCAATAAGCCTACTTACTTATAACACACTCTCTCATCGCCAGTCATTCTCTGGTCTTAACACCCCAAGTAGAGGGGTAAAGACCCCAAGTGTCTTTACTCCTCGATATGTCGGATATTAACTTGAGGTTAGCTCAGCTTAGGTCAGAGGAATGTTCACTGTACCCCTATCAACCAATCCATTCAGAAAAGTTTCCGTCAGAGCACCCATGGAGAATGGAGCAGGAGTGGAGAGGCAGGAGTCACCACTCAGCTCAGCTGTTAGCTAGATAATAGTAACTATTAGCTCTTCAGAGACGAGCACGTGGACTGTCTCTGAACAGAGAACAGAAATCGCTGGACATTATTCAAAGGCAATATTAAAGAAATGCCTGATTACCTTTTTTTTTCTCTCCTCGATAGAGTTCGAAAACATTAAAACAATGTCAACTATTCATTCTCTGGCGAGGGAAATTAATTATTTCAAATACATGCGCTCCTTTTATCAGCAGGGACTTATTTGCATTGAGGAAAATTCAGCAGAAGTAATTGATGCGCACTGAATGAACTCAATTTTCATTCCAAATTTCCTCAAAATCCCCAGGCACAAGTGTGGTGAGGCGAGCGGCGGAACAAACAAAAGTCATGTGAAAAGGGAACACGGGGAGGGAATACTACAACAATCAGGAGGAACAAAAGACCAGTGAAACTGTTTGAACGCTGCAAATTAATGATGAAGCTTTCATTCAGGTGGTGGAGACAGAAAAAAAACAGATATCATATGGCACACTGACAGTTGATGTCTTCATATAAATGTATGAATTTACATTCCAATTAAACAGAATTTACATCTTAATCACCGCGACGCTCACTTTCCAACAGTAATGAACAACAATGACTGTTGTGCTTTTCCAACCAGAAATTAAACACTATTCACGCCTGGGAATTATTTGAATATTCGTGGTTCATACTTTAAACATTATGCAACTTAAATTCAACAGGCATTGAATAGAGTATTGTGCACAATATTGATGGAGATTTTGAGACCTATTGAAATGCTATTCTAATTAAATATGTTGAGATTTAAATAATGTCTCACAAGGTACCTTCCTAAACAAGTAACACGCATTATCAAAAGTTACTTCTTAGACCCCGTGGCCCTAAGATAACCTCTGACCTTTGACTAGTGTGTGTGTGTGTGTGTGTGTGTGTGTGTGTGTGTGTGTGTGTGTGCCGTGTCTAAAGATCTTTATCCTGCAGTCACAGCCTCCAGGATAATGCAGCTGCAACCATTGCATGCAGACAGAACACACAAAGTTGAGAGAGAGAGAGAGAGAGAGAGAGAGAGGGAGAGAGAGAGAGAGAGAGAGAGAGAGGGAGACAGATGGACAGATACAGGAAGAGGACAATTGTTCAGGAGGTCCAGGAACACTGGCTGGGTCCACACTCTGGATGTGAGAAAGTGAGGGCTAGACAATGAGAAAGGAGTGAGAACCCTTCTTGTGAGATGCTGTGTGCTGAAAGCTCTGTTACACCGGCAGCACCGCTGTGTGTGTGTGTGTGTGTGTGTGTGTGCGTGTGTGTGTGTGTGTGTGTGTGTGCGTGTGTGCATGTGTGTGTCGGGTGGCCTGCGGGTCTCTGTGGATGATGGACCACGGCGAGACAGGAGGGAGAAGAGAGACATCCATGTCGTATCCTCATCCTTTCTAATAAGCACCCCGAGATAAAGGGCCTTGGCAGACTCCCTCAGCGCTGCACGACGGATGGTCCGTCAGCCCCCGGAACTGTAAATCAATTTTAATACACTTAAAGACCATTTACGTCTCCCTTTAAAAAGTCACTCTGCAAACATTATCCCGGGGCACAAAGACCGCAGGCTAAATGAGGCATGATTCATGAAAGAGATCCCTGCTATCATGGCTGGGAGCCAGATAGGTCATTAGGTGTATTATATCTAAGTGAGCAGCTTATCCCTGCTTCATTACTGGTCATTAAGACACCTCCTATCTCTGGCACAATGTGTCTGCTGTCTCATGGGCCTGGCATCTGCAGAGAGGAAGAGAGAACAAGAGGAGAGGAGGAGAGGAGAGGAGGAGAGTAGAGGAGAAAGGAGAAGAGATGTGAGGAGAGAAGGAGAGAAAAGATGCGGGAGGAGAGAAGAGGAGTGGAGAGAAGAGGAGAAAGGAGAAGAGATTATGAGTGAGAAGGAATGAGGAGAGAGCAGAGTATGAGAGAATATCTACAGTAGGAGAGGTACAGCAGGACTCACAGACGAGCTGGTGGATTAGCACATGAAGACCAAGCCCATTGGTGTTAGTTTGGCAGCTAATGCATGTTATTCATCAAGTAAGCATGGCCAGAGCAAGCACGCGCTCTAGCACAGCGAGGACCCGTCTCGAGTTACTCCCCACAGGGCAAGCTACTATTGGCTTGAGAAACCTACAGTAGCCAGCTACATTTAACTGAAGAAAATAGCCCATACACGCACCTGTGTCCAACTAGGTCCGGTGCACCACTGTATAAGCTGGCTTCACCTGCACAACTGCTCCTAAAAACTTTTAGCTCGCAAGAAGACTGAGAAGTGAGAAGAAAGAGATGACTACACAGCAACTCACCGTAGAGCCTGTGGCGTCCTTCGGGGCTCCCCGGCCAGCGCTGCCTAGTCTACCTGAGAGATTCTGCGGTTGCGGCACCCTCAACAGCGACGTGGGACATCAACTCTGCTTCCACTGCATGGGGCCACAGTACGCCAAGGCGGGTCTGGCTCCGTCTCCAGACTGCCAGCCCTGCGCTCTTCTTGAGCCTCTGGAGAGACTTCACCGAGCGCACTTCTTCGACTGTCTGCCGCGGCGGCCGGGGAACAAAGATCCTGTACCTGCGAAGGGTGACTCAGACGGGGGTGATGATGTTGGCGTGCCCCTACAATAGCTGTCCCTCCTGCAGTCTGATGAGAAGACGATAACTCTGAGGCCGACGAAGACTCTGCCTCAGAAGCCCCGGATGCAAGCGGTTCTTCCTCCAGTGGGCCCGGGCCTGGATCCTTCGAACGCGACCTCCCGAAGCTGCTGGAGAGAGCCGCACATCATCTTGATGTTCCTCTCCATGGGGCTGTGGCGGGGCTGCCTCTCTGGAGCTCCATCTGCTACGGATCGTCCTCCAAGCCTGCACCTCATCTTCTACCGGCGATGCCTGACCTGGAGACCTTCGTGGAGGCAGGATGGAGCCAGCCTGCTACACTAGAGCTCCACTAGGTCCCTTTGCGAGAGCTACGAGAGTGGCCGGCTGGAATGATGTGATGACATCTGGCTTTCCGCCGCTGGAACCCGACATCGTCCTTGTGCCCGGCTCCTCCGCCTGGGGTTCGGCCAGAAGACCATCCATGCCCCAAGGACAAGACCACTCTGTCCTTGGCTAAACGCTGGTGGCGCAAGCTGTCTGCAACCTCCTCCATAGCCATGCTAGCCATCTACATCGGTCAGCTGGCCAAGGAGCAGGCACCTTCCTCCTTGGAAGCGGAGCGGAGAGTCCGAAACTGCAGGAGCCATCGCCCAGAAACTTTGTGCCTCCTGCCTAGGTGGAGTGATGGCCATTTCTGTCGTCCAGCAGCATCATCTGTGCCTATTGCTGACCAGTCTACGAGAGGAGAACAAAGGCGTCCTCCTCAATTCACCAAAGAGCAAAACGGTTGTTTGGGTCAACTGTGTCTAACATCCTGGAGCAATGTCGCAGCCAGGAGCGAGACCGGCTCTTCCTCGCTCGTCACGTCGCCTCTCCAGGGAGACAGGGGAGGAGGTGGGACGAGCAAGCAGGTAGCAAGTGATTGCAGCAGTAATGCATGAGCGAACAATAACATGTTTTGCCAGCTTAAATACATGTACTCTAACGTGCTGGACCGATTCTAAGACAGCTGACAGTCAGCTGGTAGGTTGCGTCATTACGGGGTGTGACTGATTAAGCCGCTGCCGACTAGCCCGGCGTTAACGTCCATGCCTCGCCTGAAGTTGCGTCGGAGACTTCATGTGTTCAACCAGGTCCACCGTTTCATTACCGCCCTTTTTGAATTTGTCAAAACCCTTGTTACGACCGCCGGCGAGACCTAACATAGCATTCACCCATCCGGCGGCGGTCATTGATTTGAATCGAGCGGTGGAGCCCTTCCCTGTTGTTTTGACAGGTAGAGAGGCTACACGCTTGACGAGCAATGAGTGTACTGACGGGGTTGTCGCGTCCTCGATTCAACCGGCGACATGTTTTTCTAAAAACAGAAAAACATTTTCGCTGTTCACTGGGGATAGCGTAAGAGAGGGGAAGATTGCCGGCAGCCTCGTCTAGCTATGTTCATGAGCGAGCGAGGCTCCGAGGCTGCTTAACGTTGACGCTCAGCCTTCATTAACTCAACTCAGTTCTACTCAAACTTTATTTAGAGAGCACATTTAAAAATGACTGTGGTCGATCAAAGTGCTGTACAGGTAGGTGAAATAAATTTCAACAATAATACTACAAAACACAACCATACACACAACCACAACAATGCCCACAAAGACAACAATACACACACTAGCCTGGGAGTCACACTCAACTAGAATTGAAGGCCAGGGAGAAAAAGTGGGTCTTCAATAAAGATTTAAAAACGTCAAGGGTGTGGGCGGATCTAATGTGGAGGGGCAAGCTGTTCCAGAGCCTAGGGGCAGCCACCGCAAAGGCTCGGTCACTGCTGGTCTTTAGCCTAGTCTTGGGCATGTCCAGTAGCAACAGGTCAGCCGACCTTAAGGCTCTGGCTGGGGTGTGGCGGTGCAAGAGGTTAGCCAGGTACAGAGGAGCCAGACCATTTAGAGCTTTAAAAACAAGTAGCAGAAGCTTAAAATCAATTCAAAAGCGGACAGGGAGCCAGTGGAGTGAGGCCAATACTGGGGTGATGTGGTCGCACTTTTTTTTCTGTACATCATCAGCTTGACAGTGGAAGGAAATATTATGTTTGGGAAAAATATATCCTAAGGGCAACATGTACAGTACAGTAAAGGGAGTATAGAGGATGGGGCCCATTAAACAGTAGGCCTGTTGTGTATGACAGTGTTCGCGCTCTATCTCACGAAATGCATGAGTCAGGACCTAGAGACACAGAAAGGCAGCCTCCAGCCTGCTTGTGAATCCTTCGTATACATTGATGTATATCCTGTTATGCACTGTGTGTATTTTTAGATGTGTATACAGATGCTGGTTGCCCTGCAACTGGCACGTTATGTTTTAATATCTGTGTTGCTTTTATAGCTCTGCGTGTTACAAACCCTTTTCTGCCTCCTCTCTACCTAGTGTCTCTCCCTCCTAGTCCTACCTTCTAACCAGGTCCAGTGGATGCCCGCACTGTCACCTGCAGTCCTGAGTCCGAGAGAAACCCCTGTGTCTGCTGTGGATGTCCAGTACAGCCACTAACCCTGTCCTCCTCCCTCCTCCCTAGTGTCTCTCCCTCTTATACTCTAAACAGGTCCTGTGGACACCCCCCTGTCTCCTGCAGTCCACCCTGTAGCAGGTCCCGGAGCCCCCCCCCCATCCCCGGCCAAGGTCCTCCAAGTGGCTCCTGAAAGGCCAACTGCCTCCTTGTGTCTTACTCCTTACTGGGTGTTACAGAAATATAGAGTTGGGTATCATCTGCATAGATATGGTAGCTAATGTTGTGCCTCCTGATGACACTGCCAAGGGGCAGCATGTACAGGCTGAAGAGTAGAGGTCCTAAAATGGATCCTTGAGGCACCCCACAGGTCATAGGAATCTTTCCTGAGCTGTGGTCACTGAGGGCAACAAAGAAATCACGAGCGGTTAGATAGGTCCTAAACCAATTTAGGACTGGACTGGAGAGACCCACTTCTCCAGTCTTTTGATGAGAATCGCATGATCTACAGTATCAAAGGCTGCACTCAGGTCCAGGAGGATGAGAACAGAGAGCTTTATGATGGCCGCGAAAGTTGGACCAGAAAGGTCGAGGGTAGAACTTGTTGCTAGGAAATCATTAATCTGTTAAGAAACAATCTTTTCCAGAATTTTACTCAAAAAGGGAAGGTTGGAGAGTGGTCTAAAATTGAAAACTGAAGTGTCTAGGTTTTCCTCACCAAAGCAGTTTTGAGTATTGGTGGGAAGATACCTGAAGACAGGGAGTCGGCTAGAATGTCATAAGACAAATCAGTCAAAAATAGTTTTGAAAATCGGTGGGGATAGGATCCAGCGGGCATGTGGAGCACTTGACTTGGGATACTACTTTACTCAACATTTCTGTGTCCACCAGTGTAAATACTAATGCCAATAAGAGCTTGTCCTGTGGGGCGGAGCTCCATGAAA
This sequence comes from Borostomias antarcticus, assembly GCF_949987555.1. Taxonomy (NCBI): domain Eukaryota; kingdom Metazoa; phylum Chordata; class Actinopteri; order Stomiiformes; family Stomiidae; genus Borostomias; species Borostomias antarcticus. Next base: position 16,007,531 of record NC_140251.1, read on the forward strand.
TAGAATGACTGTTACGTATTGTAACTCTACTTCTACGAGTAGAGCGACGTCCCACAGGGCACAGACGTTGCTGAACCCACAGTCTGCTTGCTGAAAGTTTTGGCTAGGAGCAGTTGTGTAGGCGAAGCCCGCTTATACAGTGGTGCACTGGACCTAGTTGGACACAGATGCGTGTATGGGTTTTTTCTTCAGTTAAATGTAGCTGGCTTGTTTTCTCAAGCCAATAGGAGCTTGCCTCATGGGGCTTTGCTCCACTCAGAACTACAGTCACAATACATAACCATCGTTCTTTCTCTGTCAAGCATCTGTACAATGTTAAGATAATTCAAGGCAGACACATCACTGATGCTATTGCACAGTAAAAATGGCACAAAAACAGCACCGACAATTACAATTTCACAACAGCGAGTGTTTACAGTGGAGAAGGGAGAGTGTGTTGGGAGGTGACAGAGGCAGACTGGAGGAACAGTGTTTGACTTGTGAGAATTAGCATCTGTTTGGGTTCTCCATCTACTTAGGCTAAACGGGAGCGCTGGCTATGTCAGGCCTGCCACATGGGGCACAGAGCTCTGACCAGGGACAGGAGGAGAGAGGAGGAGAGAGAAAAGTGGGTTAAGAGAGAATGTGGGGATGATAGAAAGAGACAGACAGAGAGAGGGGGAGGTAGAAAATGAGTATGGGTGAAACCGGTTGGCCAAACTTTATCCTGGGAGAAATAGACAGAGAGAGAGAGAGAATAATGATATTAGAGAGAGAGGATATATGTATGTATATATATATATATATATATATATATATATATATATATATATATATATATATATGAGAGAGAGAGAGAGAGAGAGAGGCAGAATGCAGAATGGGTGGGAAAGGACATGAGTTTAGGAATGCAAGATTCATGGGGTAAGAGGAGTGTGCGTGTGAAGAAATGTATTTGTGGAGAAGTAGTGCAAGTGTAAGTCTGGGTCTGCCTGTGTGTGTTCATACTGCAAATGTGTATTGAAGTGTGTTTGTGTGTGTGTGTACATGAAAACATGTCTGCATGTGTGTGTGTGCCTGGCTCCTTCAGCACGGTAGATGTGAGTGTAGTGTTTCAGTAGATGTGAGTGTGGTGTTTCAGTACGGTAGATGTGAGTGTAGTGTTTTAGTACGGTAGAAGTGAGTGTAGTGTTTCAGCACGGTAGATGTGAGTGTAGTGTTTCAGCACGGTAGATGTGAGTGTGGTGTTTCAGTACGGTAGATGTGAGTGTAGTGTTTCAGTATATGTGAGTGTGGTGTTTCAGCACGGTAGATGTGAGTGTAGTGTTTCAGTACGGTAGATGTGAGTGTAGTGTTTTAGTACGGTAGATGTGAGTGTAGTGTTTCAGTACGGTAGATGTGAGTGTAGTGTTTTAGTACGGTAGATGTGAGTGTGGTGTTTCAGTACGGTAGAAGTGAGTGTAGTGTTTTAGTATGGTAGATGTGAGTGTGGTGTTTCAGTACAGTAGATGTGAGTGTAGTGTTTTAGTATGGTAGATGTGAGTGTAGTGTTTTAGTACGGTAGATGTGAGTGTAGTATTTTAGTACGGTAGATGTGAGTGTAGTGTTTGAGTACGGTAGATGTGAGTGTAGTATTTTAGTACGGTAGATGTGAGTGTGGTGGAGCCATCTCAGTAGGGCTGCTCCAGTAAAGACCGGGGCTGAGTTGAGATCTCACATCTCCACCTGCTTTCTTATTCACCGCTACACATGCTCAGCTCTCTGCATGTCAGGAGCTCCAGCACGCAACCTTCACTAGGCTCTGAATAGGAAATCTCACCAGCCAAATGTATTCAGCAGCTATATCCGGAGAGTGAATGAGTGTGTGTGGGGGGAGTGTTGAGAGCCCCAGAATATATATATATATATTATATATATATATATATATATACATATACACATATATATATATACATATAAAAAAGACATGGATGAATCACTGAGCTAAAAGTATAGTGCATCATGATATGATCAGTTCGTGGCATGCGCTGGTGTTTACCGTACTTACAGTATACTTTAAATGTGACTCTGTATGTTGCATGAGATGAGGCCGCTCGCCCTGCCGTTGAGTCACATTATGAAACATGCATGACGTGTATGACAGCGGAGGGACCTAAACATGGGTTGTCAAGTCCTCACCTGCAGGCACGCCATCATTAAAATAGCTCGCTTTCGATGAGATCAGACAGAGTTAGTAATTATAGAGAATAGTTAAGACAAGCAGTCCTCCTCACAGTCCTGCTTAAAGACTGTATTAAGAGACTGCATAAATGACAAGGAATGATTTTTCATTTGCATTTATGTTAAGGGAAAATACACTATCCTTACATAATTCTTACAATGTAAATGGTTTTCATGGTGTAAATGTAAAGATTGGGTTTAACATATGAATTTGCCCCATGAACATTAAGTTATATGAGCTTGTTTACTAACAATATTACAAATATGTTTTACCCACATTTTCATGCTCTACACAGTGCTTTTTATAGCCAATAGAAAAAAAAACCTCTAGTTGCTTTAGTATGGAGAGGCCAGAATTACATTTCAAATCTGTGCAAACTGACAATTTGTACAGAGTTGTGTATGAGAGCCAAATATAATTTGTTATCAGTATTTATACGGTAGCTATAATTTCCAGGCAGAACATGTATGTATTTTCTGTGGATATACTGTAGGGCGAATAGTATTGCAGCCATATTGAAATATATTATTATGAACACAAACTTGGTTTTCATAACATACCAATTGGCTTACATTTTATTGCAGGCTTAATACATTTGGACAGGACAATGTTGTCAGTCAAGAGAAAAAAAGAGCATACCTGCCCGCTCTCCATTTTAAAAATGGTTTAAGGCTGAGGGCTGAGTGATATAAAAATACTCCGAAAAGGCCTTAAGTTTGCTTCGTTGAGATGATCTGCTTTGACAAATTTAACAGCTCTTTTTCCCACTACTAATGCACTTGTCACTCAGTATTAGCTGTGCTCATTAATGACAATGGGAAAGTTTATCTTAGGCACACATTTAAAATCATCCACCACTTACAATGGGGCTCAGAAATCTCCTACAAAATAGAAGGCGGAGCTACTTACACATACTCCCTTTTTTGAAGTGGTGTTAGTCTTTATGCCACTCCGTGAATAATCTATTCACCACAATAAAGTACATTCTTTGCTGATCAATACACATTATCTGTGCTCAGATACGTCTCTATGCGGGCCTATTGAATGACTACCTGTGAGGTTCCAGCCCTGATGGGGGCTATAGGGGCTCCAGAATGAGCCGATCCTGGACCTTCTGCTTCATCATGCAGCCACTCAAGTGTGTGTGCAGCTTTACTGGCGGAATGTTGAATAAGCAAATAGAATTGCTGTTACTGACACTTAGTAAGTGGAGTGTGCTGTCGCATTTCGGTGTTGAGTAAGCAAATATAATTGTCGTTAACACCTCTTGTATCAATATTTGCACGGGCTAAACAGGAAATGCAATTGGCTTAAAAAATGCTTATTTCAGACATTCAGCATAAATCTCTGAAACACATCTCACTCTTCACACATTATCTTTGTTCGAACAATGAAGATTCAAATGAAGAATTGTATTATGAAACATTTCAAATGAATAACACTTCATGAACTTCACATGAATTAGTTGAATGAGTTCCACAGAGGACACCCAGTATCCAGTATTGGACTCCCAGGCACTCCCCATCTGGTCAGAAGCCCGTTTTGCATTTGTGATGGTGAACAGCACCTAAACTGACTTGACCTACTTCAAAGCAATTCACCCTGTGTTTCAAAGCTCTCTGACATCTCAGTTGTGTACGGTGGTTGGAGGCTGCTGCTCCAACAGGGGCATGGCAGGGCGCTACTGTAGAGGAGGTGGTTTGGAACCACGCTATCATGTGCTACCTGAGACGTAAGTCTAAATGTTGCCAGCAGACCACAAAGATTGCCTTTTGATGGAATGGTAGATGCTTGGGCTTATCAAGAGGGTATGTAAATATATTTCATATTACTTATTCCAATGTATATCTATTCACATTCTTCAGTGTGACGTATGAACCATGTTTGACGACACATTTCTGCCCCTAAACTGAACAACACTGACACAGGGTTTAATGCTGCAAATGGGTGCAACCATTAGGCCTCATTCACATCCGAAGGTTCCACGTTTCAGCTGAAAAGCATGAGTCCAAACAAGTAGAGAGCATGGGGCCTGTATGTGCCTGGCCCTCGGCCCCTGGCCCTCGGCCCCTGGCCCCCAGCCCTGTGCCCTCTCTTAACTCTTCCCTCCACTGTGGGAAAGTTATTTTTATCTCAGATGCCAGCGGAGACAAAGCAGGAAAAGCTCCTGGCTATGGCACCTTTCTCTCTGTTTGTCCGGGATCAAAATTCCACCTTTGGAACCGAGTCTCCTCTGAACAGAGGCTGCGTCTAGTGAGAAGGCTGCATGTTTCTGTCTAGTGAGAAGGCTGCATGTTTCTGTCTAGTGAGAAGGGCTGCATGTTTCTGTCTAGTGAGAAGGGCTGCATGTTTCTGTCTAGTGAGAAGGCTGCATGTTTCTGTCTAGTGAGAAGGCTGCATGTTTCTGTCTAGTGAGAAGGCTGCATGTTTCTGTCTAGTGAGAAGGGCTGCATGTTTCTGTCTAGTGAGAAGGCTGCATGTTTCTGTCTAGTGAGAAGGCTGCATGTTTCTGTCTAGTGAGAAGGCTGCATGTTTCTGTCTAGTGAGAAGGCTGCATGTTTCTGTCTAGTGAGAAGGCTGCATGTTTCTGTCTAGTGAGAAGGCTGCATGTTTCTGTCTAGTGAGAAGGCTGCATGTTTCTGTCTAGTGAGAAGGCTGCATGTTTCTGTCTAGTGAGAAGGCTGCATGTTTCTGTCTAGTGAGAAGGCTGCATGTTTCTGTCTAGTGAGAAGGCTGC
>NC_140251.1:16027467-16059185 GCF_949987555.1 Borostomias antarcticus
AGCTCTGCTGGGCAACAAGCGGCAGGCTGCTGTTGATGGCAGGCCCCAGAGGCGGCGCTCGCCCCCCTGGGAAACAGGAAAACAACATTAGTAACCAGATAACAGTGGATGGTAGTAGATCTGCCCTCAAACAGGCAGACGTCATGACTGCTGTAAGTCAAGTTTTAAAAGCAGCATTCAAGTGCACACTTACATACTCAGGGCAGGTGGAGAAGAAAGATTCTGTCTCTAACTAGATCCTTCCAGCTCTGTGTCTCCAGGGTAGCTTCCCACTAGAGTCAGATCTCAATTACTGCTTCATATGGTACCACTTCACTCAGTCATCCAAATACACCAACATTTCACACACACACACGTGCACACATACACACACACGTGCGCGCACGCACACACACACACACACACACACACACACACACACACTTTTGACAAACAAAACAATGGTGTTCGCCAAGCCCGCTGAGTTAAACATCACTTCCTGCTCCTGAATTAACAGGAGAAAAGTGTCCCTCCTGCCTCTCTCTCTGTGTCTCTCTCTCTCTCTCTCTCTCTCTCTCTCTCTTTCTCTCTGTACACGTACAGAGGGAGAGAGGCGCAGAAAAGCACACGTCTCACACTGCTGCCTTTGTGTTGCACCATGGCCTTCCTGCCGAGTCTATTTCATCTGGGTAATAACAGCAGCCATGAGAGAGACCAGGAGAGAGCGTCTGAGCTAATTAAGACCGGGCGCGTAGGCCCGTCAGCATACAGTACCACTCATCTGGACCCCGCTGATGCCCCCTTTGTTAAATATCACCCCATTTAAACACCAGGGTCCAAGTCACCTGGAGAGCCATTTACATCCCATTACACCATATCATGCAATAACCCTGCTTAAGAGTCAGGATGTCAACATGGGGCATCATTGGCCTTGTGTTGGAGGCCACAGCAAGAGGCCTAATTTCCAGGCTGAAGCTGTCATTGTGTCTGTCTGCTGAGACGCCTGGATCTCAGGGTTCTGCTGTCAGTTAAAGTGGGGTCTCTCTCCCTCTCTCTCTCTTCCTCTCTCTCCCTCCCTCTCTATCCCTCCCTCCCTCTCTCTCCCTCCCTCTCTCTCTGTTCTCTCTCTCTCTCTTCCTCTCTCTCCCTCCCTCCCTCCCTCTCTCTCTCTATCTTCCTCTCTCTCCCTCCGTCTCTCTCTCTCTCCCTCTCTCTCTCTCTCTCTTCCTCTCTCTCTCTCCCTCTCCCTCTCCCTCTCCCTCTCCCTCTCCCTCTCCCTCTCCCTCTCCCTCTCCCTCTCCCTCTCTCTCTCTCTCCCCCTCCCTCCCTCCCTCCCTCCCTCTCTCTCCGTCTCATCCCTCCTCTGTGTGCATGGGCCGGCCCCCTCAGCGTTTTAGCAGAGCCCTGACTGGTTGAACTTTGATCTGATGTGTTCATTGAGCGCAGCTCCAGGGCCCATTTCACATGCAAATCCTCCTCCGGCCCTAGTGGGCACTTTGTAAAGGAGGAAAAGCAGGATAGAAAGAGAGAGAGAGGGGGGGGGGGGGGTCCCAAAGGGGCTCTGAGGGAATCCTGGAGGGGTTTGAGTTAAGGGTGAAAGTGGGGAGTGAGAGTACCCCCCTCTCTCTCCCTCCCTCTCCCCTCTCCTCCTCTAATCCACATAGCAATATGGATTAAGGTAGGGGATAACCCTCTCTGGGAGCAGAAGAAAGGCTACGGCCGAGGACAAGCTGGGAGGGGTGTCCCCGGGACCCCCACCATAAAGAAACAGGGCGCTCCGAGAGCACGCTCGGTGTCAGGGCAGCCTGAATGGGCCTGAATGCGGAGCGTTCCCAGGCCCCCGCCGGGGGAGCTCGCCAAAGCCTACCTACAGCCAACTAAGCGTGAGTAATCTGGGCCAGCTCAATGGTAGGGGTGAAGCCCATTGAAGGCCCGGGGGAGTTTAAGAGTTGATAAATTTATTATCAGTGGCGATTAGTCCGCACGCCTGTCACCTTCTTAGACGCCACGGTCCACGGGAGAAGAATGGGGGACGACGGCGTCGGCAGATAGACGTCTCTCTCTTCTCTCTGTTATTCTCTCTTTAGGTTTCTTTCTCTCTTTCTTTCCGTCTCTGTTTTCTATTTCAATCTCCCGCTTTCAATATATATTTCTTTTCATCCCCCTCTCTCTCCCTCTCACTATATAAATGTCTCCCTTTCTCTATCTCTCTCTGTTTTATTCTTTCCATTTATTTCTCTCCATCCCCCTCACCCCCACCCCTCTTTCTACCCCTCTCTCTCTCTTTCTCCTCCTCCTCTCTCCCTGTCATTGCCCATACCTCTCTAATTACACTGCTAAATATGGTGGAACCCCAAGATTTGAAGGCAGAAAATTGATTTCATGCTGAGGCAATTTATATATCGCCTCAAGAAGAAATACACGACTGAAAGAGAAACTGCACCTTTTTAATTCTGTTTAGAAATAGCCTTAACCACTGCATAGGTGAGTAATTCATTTCTGCCGGTGATGCAGCAGTAACACATCTTTTCTATTCCTCTGGACTCAATGGTGCTAGAAGGAAAACAAACAGACACAGTAGTTGACTTCTGACATGAGAGCCCCATTCATCTTCCCTGTACCGGGCTGGAATGATGACTACGTTAACAGATTGTGTTGTGGTGAAATAAATGCAACAAGTTAAATCAGCTTTGTCTCTGAGCACCCCACCCTCCAGAGCTCACACAAAGGGTGCAGCGGTTTGGGACAAATCACAAGTGCTCGGCACACACACACTTCAACACATGGATAAACAATTTTATTAGCTCCATTCAGACTTCTCTCTCCTTAGTTTAGCCCACATAACCGTACAGAAACCGGAGGAACAGAAAAAGGCGTGTTGTGTGACAATACGTTATAGTGCTTGTTCATATGGCCGTCCGAGAGTGGCTGGTGAAGTGAGATTGAATGGCGGAGTCAGAGCCAGGACCTTCAAGCAGACGTAATTGTTTTATAAAGAAGGTCCATTACTGAGGCCGTCCATGCTGTCGGTCAGCTCCATCCTGCAAACCGGCTCCCCCCTTCTTTATCTCCCTCCCCCTCTTCTCTCCCTCCCCTCTCTCTCTCCTTCACTCTCCCCCACCCCGTCCTCTCCTCTCTCTCTCCTTCACTCTCCCCCTTCCCTCCCCCTCCCTCCCCTCTCTCTCTCCTTCACTCTACCCCACCCCTCCCTCTCCCTCTCTCTCTCCTTCACTCTCCCCCACCCCTCCCTCTCCCTCCCCTCTCTCTCTCCTTCACTCTCCCCCACCCCTACCTCTCTCTCCCCTTCTCTTTATCCCTATCTCGCTTTCCCTCTCTATCTCTATCATATTCTCTCTCTCCCTCTCCTCTCTCTCTTCCCCCCTCTCTCTCTCTCTCTCTCTCTCTCTCTCAACAGGTCACTCCATGCCCCCCCTGCCCGCATGGCCCATTACACCAATGACACACCACAACACCTTCAGCCACTACAAACATTTCATAGAGAAAAAGAGACATATTCCGCTCTCCTGCTTTTAAACCCACAGAAAGGCTTTCAGCTGAGAGTGCCACTGTTGATCACAGAGTCAATTGGCCCGCGCAGCTTTGTGTGGGAGTCATTATGGGTAATTCAGAGCGATTTAGAGAGCGAGGGAGCATGAGCAAGGATGGATGCGTGTAAAGAGCTCTCAATCACATTTATGAGGGGCTGTGTACAACTGGGGGGGGGGGGGGGCTATTGCTGGTGGCAGTCGCAGCAACAGCTCATTTATCTTAATGGGAAATGAGCGAAGGAGCTAACCGCTAACAGGTTATAGCTGCATCCTCTCCCAGACATGGGTTCATCCATATCAATCATCACGCTATCAGTTTCAGCTGATCTACAGTATGGAGGTCTCCGTCCTCAGCTTCTGTTACAGTATGACTCGGTTCTGGGGAACCACTGTTAACATAAAGGATTTACGGTGCTTGATCGTTAAATAAATGCACTCAATAGAGGAGTTGGGAGATAACGAGAGAAAGAAAGAGAGAGCCAGAGTGTCAAAGCCCCCAAGAGGAGCTTCACCTTTCTAATGCAATAACAAAAAACAAGCTATTGTCTCATAAATAACAACTTCAATTAGCGGCAGCCACATTTCCTGACACCCAGTCGGGATCATTAGACCAGCTGGGGGCCACGGCCAAACACATAGCAGGGCCTCTGGTGACCTGTCGGCCACCATTAAGGTAACGCCTGTTTGAACGCTCAAGGAACTCCCAGGGCTGGTCACTGTTGCACTTCTCTACCCCTGAGAGAGGGTTTGGGGAGGGGGGGGGGGGGGGGGGTCTCGCCTGTTATTCACACGTGCACGTAGCTGCCCCCCCCCCACCCCCCACCCCTTACACATAAACACACACACACACACACACACACAGCAGTGACAGTCCTACAGGGCTAGTTACACATTGGGGCTCCCACAGGAGTTCACGCTCTTCACACTGGTCAGGTTTAATGTGACTAAAGAGGAGAAAGGTAGAGAGGAGGGAGGGAGGGAGGGTTGGGTCCCTCAGGTGAGAGAAGACCTTCGGCACTGATTTGATTAAACAGCCGGTACACTTGACAATACTTTTTTTACTCCCAAACACATACTGTCTGTATACTGTACGGAATTAACATTTTTAGTCAGACAATAGACACCAGCATTCTAATTCTCCACCCTTCTCTAATATAAACTTATATTCTGTTCTATTCTATTCACTGATGCAATCTTTTAACCAACTTATTCCATGCTTAAACCCATTCTTTCATTTTCAGATCTATGAAGCTAAGTGTAGAGTGACCCACCCATTCTCCACTCTGCCCCCCTGGGGGTGTCATTAAAAACAGATCTCCATATTGGAGCATGCTTAACGAGGGTGGGGTAGTGTGTCAGAGGCCTAAATTACCGAGGCTGTTTATCTGACCGCTTCTAGGACTACCCAGGGGATATTACACTAACTACTGCTTTATAGCTGGTATAACCTGTTAGATGAGAGACATGAAACAATCTACTATAATGACAGAAATGGACGACCACCATATGATGCGCTGTCCAGCAAAAAGTAATTCTGCAGGACGGAGTATGCTCCCGCGCAGTGCCACAGTCCAAGCAAGATCCACTTTACCAAGGAGCGGATTACAATGCTATCACCTGGCTTAAAATGCTACCAGCTAGCTAGCTACAGATAGCCTTCCATTAGCATTCTAGCTCACTGGAGGAATAAAGGAAGGTCAAAATAATGTTACCTAACGGACAGAATGTTCGAATGATATACATCACAGTGTTTTCCCTGGGATGGAGGGTTTGTGTGAGTGGTAGGACCCAATAATGCAGGATGGAGGCAGGCAGCACAGGCTCAAGGGTTTCATCTACAATAACTTTTTGTTTTTTTAAAATCACACTCGAACGCAGGGAGCAACGCTAACATAGACAACGGACCGACAAGGAACAAAGGAAACATGAAGGCTTAAATATACAGGGAGAACAATCAAGGAATGAGGTGCAGGTGAGTGACAAGACATTCACACAAGACAAAAATGAGACACAGTTGCATGCAATCACCAGACAACGACGTGGAGGGATTCCAAACGAGACACCAACACAAGGGCAGAGGAAACTAAGAAGGGAACAGGGAGTGAGGCTGGGACTGGAAATGGGACTGGGCAAGAACGTGAGTGGAAACAGAACAAGGGGCTGGAAAAAGAGCGGGGAACAGACTGGGACCAGGACTAGAACCAGGGCTGGGACAGGGGGAGACTAGGACAGGGCCTGGAGTGGGACTAGGGGGGAACTAGTGGCGGGAGGACACAAAACTAAACACAGGGAAGACATGATGATGAACACAAGACAAAACACACTAGGAACATCAACATATAGTGACAAAGTGCAAGTAAAACATGGTGACAAAGTGCCCGAAAGTCTCAGTCTCAGAGTGCACGGTAGGAGGGCAGCAGCAGGCAAGCACGCCTACGCGGGCTCCGGGGTCAGGTGTGTCAGGGAGCCGTGCCAAGCTCATTCACTCTAGCCTCTCCTTGAGCAGCGGGTGCTCCGAGGTGCTGGGGCAGAGAGGCACTGGGAGGAGAGGCAGGGGCGAAAGTTGAGGAAATGGGGGTGAGAGTCACTGGAAGGAGAGGCAGGGGTGAGAGTCACTAGAAGGAGGGGTAGGGGCGAGAGTCACTAGAAGGAGAGGCAGGGGTGAGAGTCACTAGAAGGAGGGGTAGGGGCGAGAGTCACTAGAAGGAGGGGTAGGGGTAAGAGTCACTAGAAGGAGGGGTAGGGGTAAGAGTCACTAGAAGGAGGGGTAGGGGCGAGAGTCACTAGAAGGAGGGGCAGGGGCGAGAGTCACTAGAAGGAGGGGTAGGGGTGAGAGTCACTAGAAGGAGGGGTAGGGGCGAGAGTCACTAGAAGGAGGGGTAGGGGCGAGAGTCACTAGAAGGAGGGGTAGGGGCGAGAGTCACTGGAAGGAGAGGCAGGGGTGAGAGTCACTAGAAGGAGGGGTAGGGGTGAGAGTCACTAGAAGGAGGGGTAGGGGTGAGAGTCACTAGAAGGAGGGGTAGGGGTGAGAGTCACTGGAAGGAGAGGCAGGGGTGAGAGTCACTAGAAGGAGGGGTAGGGGTGAGAGTCACTAGAAGGAGGGGTAGGGGTGAGAGTCACTAGAAGGAGGGGTAGGGGTGAGAGTCACTAGAAGGAGGGGTAGGGGTGAGAGTCACTGGAAGGAGAGGCAGGGGTGAGAGTCACTAGAAGGAGGGGTAGGGGCGAGAGTCACTAGAAGGAGAGGCAGGGGTGAGAGTCACTAGAAGGAGGGGTAGGGGCGAGAGTCACTAGAAGGAGGGGTAGGGGCGAGAGTCACTAGAAGGAGGGGTAGGGGTAAGAGTCACTAGAAGGAGGGGTAGGGGTAAGAGTCACTAGAAGGAGGGGTAGGGGCGAGAGTCACTAGAAGGAGGGGCAGGGGCGAGAGTCACTAGAAGGAGGGGTAGGGGTGAGAGTCACTAGAAGGAGGGGTAGGGGCGAGAGTCACTAGAAGGAGGGGTAGGGGCGAGAGTCACTAGAAGGAGGGGTAGGGGCGAGAGTCACTGGAAGGAGAGGCAGGGGTGAGAGTCACTAGAAGGAGGGGTAGGGGTGAGAGTCACTAGAAGGAGGGGTAGGGGTGAGAGTCACTAGAAGGAGGAGTAGGGGTGAGAGTCACTGGAAGGAGAGGCAGGGGTGAGAGTCACTAGAAGGAGGGGTAGGGGCGAGAGTCACTAGAAGGAGGGGTAGGGGTAAGAGTCACTAGAAGGAGGGGTAGGGGTAAGAGTCACTAGAAGGAGGGGTAGGGGCGAGAGTCACTAGAAGGAGGGGCAGGGGCGAGAGTCACTAGAAGGAGGGGTAGGGGCGAGAGTCACTAGAAGGAGGGGTAGGGGTGAGAGTCACTAGAAGGAGGGGTAGGGGTGAGAGTCACTAGAAGGAGGAGTAGGGGTGAGAGTCACTGGAAGGAGAGGCAGGGGTGAGAGTCACTAGAAGGAGGGGTAGGGGCGAGAGTCACTAGAAGGAGGGGTAGGGGCGAGAGTCACTAGAAGGAGGGGTAGGGGCGGGAGTCACTAGAAGGAGGGGTAGGGGCGAGGGTCACTAGAAGGAGGGGTAGGGGCGAGGGTCACTAGAAGGAGGGGTAGGGGCGAGAGTCACTAGAAGGAGGGGTAGGGGCGAGAGTCACTAGAAGGAGGGGTAGGGGTGAGAGTCACTAGAAGGAGGGGCAGGGGCGAGAGTCACTAGAAGGAGGGGTAGGGGTGAGAGTCACTAGAAGGAGGGGTAGGGGTGAGAGTCACTAGAAGGAGGGGTAGGGGCGAGAGTCACTAGAAGGAGGGGTAGGGGTGAGAGTCACTAGAAGGAGGGGTAGGGGCGAGAGTCACTAGAAGGAGGGGTAGGGGCGAGAGTCACTAGAAGGAGGGGTAGGGGCGAGAGTCACTAGAAGGAGGGGTAGGGGCGAGAGTCACTAGAAGGAGGGGTAGGGGCGAGAGTCACTAGAAGGAGGGGTAGGGGAGAGAGTCACTAGAAGGAGGAGTAGGGGCGAGAGTCACTAGAAGGAGGAGTAGGGGCGAGAGTCACTAGAAGGAGGGGTAGGGCGAGAGTGGGGGAAAAGGGTCTAAGAGTCCAGGGGCAAGGGTCCAGGCTGAGAGCAGGGGGCGAGCAGGGTGGAAAGGGCCAGGACCATAACAGATGGCAGCGGAGGTGAGCTCTGTTGCATGAAATTGGTCGTCTTTGCGGTGTCAATGAGAAATTGGTAATCTTTGTGGTGTCAATGAGAAAATGTGAAGAGATGGACAGATAATCGGACTCTTCTCAGCCTACAGAATCTAACAATCTGGTTCTGAGCAGTTTGGAGCCGATTACTGTTGTTATAAGCACGGAGAATAACCACCCATTTACGATCATTCAGTTGTATACTGTACATACATTCCCCATTCCTCAGGTACAGGACGCAGGAATCTCAATCACAGATTTGGTTACATTATAGTCAATGCCCTTAAGGTGTGGAAAGCTGCTGAGATTCATGGGAGGCCCCTTTCAATTTTGTCCCTCCACTCCATTATGGAATCATTTTAACCTGTTGTCTAGTAACCATTTACGCAGCAAACCTGGAGCTCTCGAGGTGTAAACACAATTGGAGACATTTAAGAAGATGGTGGCCTATTTTCATTCCAGCATCTTCAAACTAAGTCTGTCCTTCCAGCATCATCATACTTTGTTTATCTTCAACTGATACGTTCATCTGTTCTTTGGTCAAGGCCGTATGCCATGGAACTCTCCTCTTCCGACTCACCCAATGTCAGTTTGGACTGAACCCATCCCAAACTCTCGGGGCTGTGTATCTAAGATTTATCGTACAATACTAGATGTAATTGCAAAGCCACTTACAGTATAGTCCAACCTGCTAGTAATAAAATGATGTATAAGTCTTTCAGTATCAGTCTGGGAGAGGAAAGGTTTCACCTTGGCAATGTTTCTTAGGTGATAAAATTAGATCCTTGTCACATTCTTTATATGGGCCTCAAAGCTAAGATCAGAGTCCAGCACGACACCTACGTTTTTTGCCTGGCATTTCGCATTCAGAGACAATGTTTTTAAGTGCACTGATAGTCTCTCTCTTTCACCTTTTTCACCAATGATCAATACTTCAGTTTTGAAGTTCTGTGACATCCACACATTTATGTCAGCAATACATTCTGTCAAATGGTCAATTGAGCTATGGTTGCGTCACAGAAATGTAGAGCTGGGTGTCATCAGCCTTCTGTAGCAATGGTAACTAATGTTGCTCCTTCTCATGACATTGCATAGGGTAACATATACAGATTGAAAAGTAAGGGCCCTAGAATTGATCCTTGTGGGACCCCACATGTCATCTCAATGTTTTTTGAGTGGTGGTCACCAAGGGCGACAAAAAACTCTGAGCCAGTTAAATACGTCCTGAGCCAATCAAGGACTGGCCAAGAAAAGCCGACCCAGTTCTCAAGTCTTCTAACAAGGATATTATGGTCTACCGTGTCAAACTATGTTTCCAATTCATGTCTATGTTTGCTCAGTGACGACTAGTTTTGATATAAGGGTTACTCAATGGAAAAATGTTGTTTGCTGGTTTCACGTCTGCAAAAAAAGATGATTATTCAACATTGGATAACACCTGATACAGGTGTTAATGTAGGAATAGAGACATGTTTTTTTTTTGTAAAAGCAATACAAATTTTGATCACAACCAGGCCAGGTCCAGCCTGGCTTATGTGTGTTGGCTGGCTTGTTTCTGTGCGGGACTGGTAGGACGGTAATGTTTGATAAATAAAGATAGGTCTTGACACCTGGACACATCAGTTCCAATGCTTCCAATGCTAATCCAGCACAATAAGATCGGGATAGCCAGTTAGCTCATGGGCTCACAACAACTAGCAGCAGCTTCCATAACATTAATGGTAGCGGTCAGTGGCTAAAGCAGTTACACTGATGATAACATAAAGTCATCCCCACCAGGAACCCTGGTCTCCTGGGTGGGAGTCCAATGCTCTCACCACTACTCTACTTGTGCAGTGGAGATCAGCGGGTGGGTTTTGGTGTCCTTCTTCCAGTCCCTAGTGTGGGTTGGGGTTAGAATATGGGTTGGGGTTGGGACAGGATCTGATCTATAAGGCAAGGGGTAAAGGTTGGAGTGAAAGGATGAACATGTGGAGGTTTGGGGTATAGTCCCATAAAATCATCCCCACCACTTCAACCCCAGTCTCCAGGGTGGGAGTCCAATGCTCTCACCACTACTCTACTTTTGAGATCGGTGGGTTGGTTTTGGTGTCCTTCTTAATTTTTGTGTGCTGGGACTACTGCCTCTTGTGGTGCCAACAGAGAAATGCAGGCCAACATTGTCCGCAGTAACGGAGGGAGGGAGGGAGGGAGGGAGGGAGGGAGGGAGGGAGGGAGGGAGGGAGGGAGGGAGTGATAACCGGACGAACGCTATACTAGGTGCGTTGGCTTACAGCCACGCACAAAAAAGCATCAATACCTTAAGCTAATTTCTCGTACGTATAGCTGCCCCTAGAAAGTATGTACTTTGCATGCAGTATACATCCAATTGGGACATACAGTACTACTTTGTCATAACATTGAGCCTTGACATTTGATCACATCCGTCACAGTCCAGTCCATAAAGCGAAATTCGTCCTCAGCTGGGATTCATCATAACGCCTCAGGCGCAATGTGACATAATTTCCGCTGCACACAGGATTGTGGGTCAGAATAGCCTGAAAAATCTGCTGGCTTGCATACTGCAAAATACAGTACGACCAGATGTAGTAGGACATCCTGGTATTTTTTGCCATACTGCATGTACTATGTATTAGGACATATTACATCCTTTTTTGGCATGCTATATAATATGGAAGTATGCAATTCAGAACATAACCAAGGGATCACCCATTACACTATTGTACATCTTGCCCCTCATCGCCACAGATCCTGGATGATGATGGTGGAGGATAGACAGTGCAGATATAGAAAAATGCTGCAATATATTCCTGAGAATTTTGGGGAGAGAGCATCTACCCACTCTACCCAGAATTCTAAGGAATATATTGCAGCATTTTTCTCCAGAGGAGAAGAGGGACTCAGCTGCTTTATAGTTTGCTATACAAGGGCAGTTGCGAGAGAGAGAAAATATCTCATTCTCAGATTCTATCAAAGGGAAAAATATTTTTTCCAGCATGTCATGTCTTAGCTACAACAATACTGAACTAGGAAAGCAGTTTCGTGTGTGGGAGTTATTCCGTTTTAGAAAATCAATTTGGAAAATCAACGCCATCGCTAAAACACAAGCTTTTTTGTGCAGTGAATTTAAACATGGGGGCGTTGAAATAGGCTCCCTACTCAGCCAATCAGAAATGTTCAGCGTTGCCACCCCACCCACAAAGTACTTTTCCCCCGTCAAGAGTACTATCTTTTCTAGTATCTATTAATGGGGTCGAAAGTCCCCTGCAAACCCACCCATAGACCCCGGCCTCTTTGGTGTGAACATGGCAAGTTACAGACATAGGTCCGTGGTTCTGGGGGGAAAGTATGGCGGTGTGAAAGTATGGCGGTGTGAAAGTATGGCGGTGTGAAAGCGCATTATGTCTCGCCAGCCCCTCCCAGGCCCTCCCAGCCCCTCCCAGGCCCTCTCAGGGGCGAGTCTGTTTCCAATCACTAATTCCACTTCAGACACATTCCAGAGGACCCCAGGTAGACACAACTGTGTCATTGCGAGTGCATTTTGAATGGGCATATATATTAAGGGTAAATATTATCTACAGTCAGATCAATAGTTGGTTGTTCAAGTGTAAAACAGTTAAACAGAATTGTTTCTTCAGTTTTGGGTGCATTTGTTGACAGACAGACAGACAGACAGACAGACAGACAGATAGATAGATAGATAGATAGATAGATAGATAGATAGATAGATAGATAGATAGATAGATAGATAGATAGATAGATAGATAGATAGATAGATAGAGTAGGCAGGCAGAACAGGATGTCTACTGTAGTAACTGTAAATATAATTTGAATCCCAATACATTAATATGAATTGGCCAGATACTGAACAACAGTCAAAATTGGGTAAATTGAGACCAAACAACATTTGATCGATGCACTGTACCTTAAGTCATAATATTTGTGCTGAGCGATGCAGACGGGCTGTCAAGGTGGTGAGTGTGTACACAGAGCAACCTACGCCCATATTTTATCAATATCCTACAGACCATAAACAAACAATGCCAGTTGAGAGACCTGGCTGACAGGAAGCATCAGTATAGAAAAACCATCACAATATCATCATCATCATCACCATCATCATCATCTCTCTCTCTCTCTCTAAATCAATCCATCTCACCTAAAATGGTGCAATTTCCCTAGATTGAGATCCCTGTGCTGCCTCGCCTCTCATCTCTCCTGACAACAATAGGAGCCCCTGAATGCTTTCAGCCATGATGGATAAATTGCCGGGTCGTACAATATTATATCTGAGGACGCCCCGTCTCCATCAGCCTCATAGAGGACTGGGAAGATGATAATTAAATAAGCTAACACTCTGTTAGCTTATAGCTCCTCTCTCTCTCTCTCTCTCTCTCTCTACCTCTTTCTGTCTGTCCCCCACCTGCCCTTTCCTTTATCTCTCTCTCTCTCTCTCTCTCTCTCTCTCTCTCCACTCCTCTCCACATGGGAGCAGCTCTCTATTGCTCGTCATAGACTCATCACCATGTAACGGGAGGAGAGATGGAGAGAGAGGGACAGTAATAGACCACAAATTAACATCAGTCCCGTTCCCTCTGTCACCCACCTGACAAGCCCTCTTCACCAATGACCTTTCTCTGATTACTGACCAGATACAGGCGCCGTAATTAACCTTGACAACACCGGGGCCCCCATCACCCCCCGGCTGTGAATGACAATGTATAGCCTTTATCCTACTCTCTCAGAAGACAAGAGCGATTGCCCTTGAATATGCAGTGTGTCTCAGCTTGCTCCTTCTGTGCATTTTGACTATTAGGGAGAATAGCTGCTGAACTTGCTATCGGACTGTCAATCACCCACCCAGCTGTCTGAGGTGGCAGAGGTTTACTGTGATGAGCCCACGTACACAGGAAATAAGACAGGAATACTCACTACTGTGCGATTTTCTAAATGTTTGTTGAGATTGCAACATGTGAGACACGAGTGTCGAAGTCTGTTTGCGATACATTCCCTTCCGTGCAAAAATAAAGCAGGTTTTGCTTCATTAAAGTTTTGCTTTCATGGTGGCCGAACATTCAATATTCTGTGTGTTTTGAATATGAAGCCTGTCCTCTTCAAACAGGCAGCCTAATACAGTCCCTGATATCATGTATGAGTGATGAGGGCTGAGGTGAGAAGGACTATGATGTTGGAGGAGCACGCAACGCCTCCTCCAGCGAACGTGGATGCTCTAGTCGGGGGTGAGGGCATGTTTGGTGTGACAGGGCCTTGGTGACAACCAGCCCAAACCTGTGGCCCTGGAACTATACAGCCAATCAAAACCTGTACTGTTGGGGTACTATAATATATGTACTATACACACACACACACCCACACACACATGCACACACATGCATGCAAACACACACACACACACACACACACACACGCACACACACACACACACACAGCGCTACTATGCCATAGACAAGAAAAGATTCCTCCACTCTTCAATTTGTCTTGTGAGGGATAGTCTTTTATTGATGGCTTTCTAGGTCAGCGACCCTGTGTGCTGTTCAAAGGCTCCCAGAGACCCCCAGATGGGCCCTCTCAAGATGGGGCCTATTGTGGAGCATTTTCTATGGCGTCGAACAAATGAAATCTGCAAGAGACATTAGCCGGTCCTGGGATTGTTTTAGGGTGGGCACTCAGGGGCTGGAGTGGGGGGAGTTAGAGTTTGGGGAGGTAGGGAGTATGTGAAAGACAGAGAGAGAGATGTGTGTGAGTATGCCTTTCTCAGTCAATTTGAGCCTTTAAACATGCCATTAAATAGTGTCAACAGTATCTGTATGCCAACCGCTAGGTGATGTGTGTCTCTTTCTCTCTGAGGGGATTTAAGGTGGGAGTCTGCCCCTTCCCCTAGTGTACAGGGGTGTGAACCCCTCAGCTAGGCTGGGCCCTGCTTCTCACCCTCATCACATGACCTAACTCCCCTAGGCTGGGCCCTGCTTCTCACCCTCATCACATGACCTAACTCCCCTGCTGACTACAGGAATAGGGTCCCCTCCAGGATGGAGTCCCACCCAGAACCACCCAGGGAGCATAGAGCTGGCTTCTCACTACTATGATATAAAAGCATCCACATCATGTCCTTCTGTTGATAACCAAGCTTTTCATCGACAGATGCTTGTCTATCTTTCTCCATCTCCCTCTTCCTTTCTCTCAGTCCCTCCTCTCCTCTCTCCATCTGGCTCCGGTGGTCCTAATCGAGACCACAGCCCTTTCAATAGACCTCAAACCGGATTAACCCTGATCACGTTCCCTGTCCCGGTCACCCAGGGGACCAGGGATGACGAGGGTCACCAGCAGCTGAAGACATGTCACCTCCCATCTCCCCCCCCCCCCCCCCCCCGGCCTGTGAGAGCCGAGGCCCCTCTGGGAGACCAGGGACAGTCATCTACACCACGATCTCTGATTTACATAAGATCCTGTGACACAAATCGCCAGGTGATGGGGATTACATGATCACAGGCTGTGACCCTCGTTTGCTATTAGGCTAGTCAAACAGCCATAACCGTCTGAGATTAGGGTCAATCTAATGGCTCACGTCGTGTTATCTTTTCCTTCTAACTCGAGGGAATTTCAAACCCATCCGATCAGCTTGGGTTAGGCAGTTCCTTAAATCTAATGTGGTCTCATGTAGAAACACAGGGGCATCCTCTACCCATAATACACCAAAATACAACACTTAACACACAGTAAAACACACACTGCCTCAAGTACAGTATACTACAATGATAACACACATCGATGACACAGAGGAAAACACACACTGCCTCCAGAATTGCACCTCACCAGCGGAGCCCAGCGTGGAGGTAGAGAAGAGAAGCAGAGAGGAGTCCCAGGGAGGGAGCAGTGTGTTAGCAGCTCCACTCCAAGGTGTGTGTTTACACTCACACAGCTCTGGGCTCCATTAGTACCCCCTGCCGCTCAGTGTTTATGTCCTCCACTGTGATCAACTAGCTGGGCCTGCCGGCCGGCCAATGCTATGTGTGTGTGTGTGTGTGTGTGTGTGTGTGTGTGTGAGTGTGTGTGTGACGGCAGGCTGATCCAGTGCCCTACCTGTGATGCTTGTCGACCACTGCCTCCGGGGGATCGAGTGGCACCGCTGAGAGACAGGAAGTTTGGTCTGAGTCCTTCCTGTCACAGTAGGGGGGTACATGGGAGAAGAAAACACTTTTAAGAAAAATACTTGACTTTTTGGTTTCATAACCTCATTGCATATACAATATACGTCGATACTTTCACACTAGTTCTGACGAATGACGTCTTTGAGGGACGATGCGATTACACACAGACTCATAGAGAAAGAAATCTAACCCCACACAGTTGTGGGAAATGGAATGTGTGTGTGTGTGTGTGCGTGTGTTGCCTTGGCTGGGAATGACCAGCTAATTCACAGTATGACTGAGCCCAGGGCAGGCCACTGCAGGCCAGCCGGCCACATATGGATCCTCCCTTGATATCATCCAGCAGCCATGTAATCTTATTATGCAAAGCCCTAATCCTCACCTAGCACCCCGGTCCCTGGGGGAGTGCAATATTGTCATATCCAGGTTGTGGGGGGGTCGGTTTGTGTGATCTCTGATCTATTCTTCCACTGAGGAGATCTGGGACTTAAAGACTGTCCCCAGAGAGAGAGGGATGGAGACGGACTGAGGGATAGAGAAAGAGTGAGGGATGGAGAGAGAGAGAAAGAGAGAGGGGGGGAGGCAGAGAAAAGAGATGGAACGAGAGGGATGGAGAGAGAGAGAGGGACAGAGAGAGAGAGAGAGAGAGGGGGGGGGGAGAAAAGAGATGGAGCGAGAGGGATGGAGAGAGAGGGACAAAGAGAGAGAGAGAGAGAAAGAGAGAAAGAGGGGGGGGCAGAGAAAAGAGATGGAGCGAGAGGGATGGAGAGAGAGAGAGAGAGGGACAAAGAGAGAGAGAGAGAGAGAGAGAGAGAAACCTGTGGAGAAAAGGCGAGGGGAGATTGACATGAGGTCTCAGGCTGGATTAGACTTGATTTGTAGCTGTGGGGTTTTTCCTCGCAGACACATTATTGGACGGGGGAATAAGGGGCCGCCGGCGCGGCGAGATTGGATCAGGATTGGCGTTCGCCGCCAGTCGGCTCCGTCTCGCTAACACAGCAGCTGCCTGCAGATTTTGACTCCTTTCAGGTAAAGCCACCTCCAGTCACTCGGAAAGAGAAGGGATGGAGTGAGTAGAGAGATGGAGGGAGGGCGGGGTAGGGAGGCAGGAGGGTGGCGAGAGAAAGGAGAAAGAGAATGGGAGGGCGAGGAGGAGGAGGAGGGGGGTGATAATTTTGATGTCTGTGAGATTTAGCAGTGGTGTAATGGGATTAAGTGTAACACCTTAGCGACAGGGAAAAGAGCCACCTGGTGCTGTGGGAGAGAGAGAGAGAGAGAGAGAGAGAGAGAGGGAGGGAGAGGGAGAGGGAGAGGGAGAGGGAGAGGGAGGGAGAGAGGGAGGGAGAGAGGGAGAGAGGGAGAGAGGGAGGGAGAGAGAGAGAGGGAGAGGGAGTGAGGGAGGGAGAGAGAGAGACAGAGAGAGAGAAAGAGAGAGAGGGAGAGGGAAGGAGAGAGGAAGAGAGAGAGAGAGAGAGAGAGAGAGAGGGAGAGAGGGGGAGAGAGAGAGACAGAGAGAGAGAGGGAGAGGGAGGGAGGGAGAGAGAGAGGGAGGGAGGGAGGGAGAGAGGGAGAGAGGGAGAGAGAGAGAGAGAGAGAGAGAGGCCTAATCCGTTCCCATCAGTAGGTCGGCTGTCATTCATAAAGTAATTTCCTGTGTTGCCTCTTGTTAATGCCATCAACATGGAGGAGAGAGGAGGAGAGAGGAAAAGAGATTTAGTTGTATTTTTGTATCTATATTTTATTGTGGTTTTTTTTTTACGTGTTGCTCACGTGCAAAACATTTAACCTTCATAAATAAAGGTTAAAAAAAATAGAGTAAGAGGAGTCCAGGACCTGTGTCAACAAAACTTTTCTCAACAAATATGAGAGCTGATCTAGTATCAGTTTTGCTTAATAGATCATGATGGGTAAAATGAAACAGACAGACCTGATCCTGGATCAGCAATCCCTCTTTGAGACTGAATACTAGACCAGGTCTCCCTAGTACCATGTCTGCCACAAACACACACAGGGGGGATGAAGGATCCTCCCTCCTCTTCAGCAGGAGTAGGGTGGTGTGAGTACCGCATGTAGCTGAACCTGGCAATGGCTGAGACAGCACTTTCATTAAAGGCCGCCTATGTTTCAATTTGGTCAACCACACAGGATCTGCTTGTAAAAAGTGGAACATGGGAAACGAGAGAAAGAGAGAGAGAAAGGGATACAACAGTGAGGCAGGTGAGCTGATAATGAGGGTTCAGGATAGACAGAGATCAGCTGGGGAGAACAGGGAGGGGCCTGTCATTAATGAGCTGCAGCTCTGTTCAGGTGCAGGTCCTGACATGTAGCAGCATGCAGCGGAGTGGGCCCGAGGGCTCGTTAGCTTCCCAGTCCAATATGGCTGTCGCTCAGCCTGTCTAGCAACCCAACAGGGACTTCCTGTATACCCGCCTGCCGACCGTTGCCACAGTTCTCACAATGATGGAGTGAATAAAAATGTTTTATAATATTTCATCTTCTAGTTAGCACCTAGGCTTGTAACTGGGTCAACATTAGGTTGCTTCATGTCATAAACAAAAAGCTTATAACATTTAGATCTGATCTCATATTGCTTTCTCAATGATTACAGTACGTTTCTACAATATTTTTTGTTTGAGAGAGTACAAAACATGCACATGCCAAATATAATGCACTGTGTCCAGTATTTAGCTTATTTGTGAACAATATTCTGGAAAAAATCAATACATGAAGTAGACATACAGTAGCAATATCAACCTCTCTTCTTTTGCACACACACAGAAATAGTGAGGCATAGAGAGCGAGCGAGTGAGAGAGAGAGAGAGAGAGAGAGAGAGAGAGGGAGGGAGAGAGAGAGAGAGAGAGCGAGAGAGAGGCATAGAGAGCGAGAGAGAGACAGAGAGTGCTAGCCCAGGTCTGCAATTGTGTTGAGGGCTGTTAGTGTTAGTGCCAGTTGAGCAGGCAGGCTGATGGGGTGGGTGGGCAGCGGACCCCTGGCTCTGAAACAGTCTCAGACATAAACAAAGACACAAGCAGACAGCTGTCACATAGCTGACTAGCCCTATAGACAAACATATCCGACACTGCCTCCGTAATTAAAATACAGATATCATAAGAATGATCAACTACATTTATATACCTGGCTGTCATACAGTAGTCTAGAACAGGCTATAGACATGAGAGAGTCTGTAGTCGTAGTCTTCTAACCGCTCTAATATTGCCTTACATGTCTAATAGCAGCAATGTAGTGAGCAAGCTGATGAGTTTTCCTCTCTTCTGAAACGGCATTGTATTGTCCTGATACAACGGTTTCACTCAGTTTAACTGTGTGGAAAAAGGCATGACTGTAATGTATCGGCTGTGTTCTAATGGGACATCTTGATGGGAAAATAAAGGAACATTTCTGCAAAAATGTACATCACCAGTAGGTAAAGGTTAGGGCTGTCTGTCCCCTCCTGGTGGCCGAGGCCAGATAAAACAGGCTGTCCCTAACCCGGTCCTTGGGGACCTCCAGATGATACACACTTTTGTTCTAGAGTTAACGCACCTGTGATTGATTAGATTCAAGGCCTTAAGGTGATTCTGGTGCACGCACACACGCGCACACACACGCACACACACACACACACACACACACACACACACACTCACACACACACACACACACACACACGCACACACACACACTCACAAGAGTACTGACACCCCCTGATCCCTATAGCAAACATGGAAAGAGGGCGATAAGTGTGTCGCAAATAACATGAAGCTAGTCCCATCCTCAAACAAGCTTCTGTTGACAGGACACTCCAATGCAAACTTAGAATGTCAAGTGGAGTGTTTCCCTGTATTCTCTGTATTATGCTACGTTGAGGAGGTGCCGTGCCACACAGCAAACAGACAGTCTGAGAAGAGTCAACAGCCTGAAGAGTCAACACTGAGCTAACTAGCACAGTGACATGGACATGCCATCGGTGTGCAGGGCAGTGGATATTACACTGTAGCCTCACAACATTAATGCAAATCACATTTCTCGAAATCTGGGAGTACATTTTCATCCAGTTATCTTCACTCAATCAAACTATCAGAGTTATAAACACTATTCATTTCTTGTCACCTGTTTTGGAAGACAATGTTTTCAATGTTCCCAGAGATCAGAGGTCGCATATCTGTCGGACAGAGAGGCAGTTCTAAGGTTCTCTATATAACCAATGTTCTTTCATGTTCTTCAGAGCTCAGTGGCACCTGCGGGGTCCACTGAAGCCCACCTTTTGTGGCGTTAACAGGCATGCTCTGGGAGAACCCGGCCCCTGGGTCTGTGGCCCCGAACTGGGGAACATAGGGGTTGGGGGTTGGGGCAGGTTTAGAGACCTGGGTAGTAAAGATATGAATTAGACGGCAAGGGTGTAGGCCAGGGTTAGGGGGGCGGAGAAAAGGGAGGGAGCTTCTTTTGTCCCTCGAAGATTAAATCCCGAGTTCCAGAGGAGAAGAAGAAAAAAAAAAAACGAAGGGGGGATGGAAACGCCTTGAAGTTCATTAAGGAAAGAGAGAGGCCATTCTCTCCCTCCTCCTTTGAGGCCGGGCGTCTCTTTCAGAGCCGGCTTTCACAGATACCTGCCTGCCTGTGAACTTGGAAAGGGGATCTGTGAAACGGCACGGCGCTGGGTTCACACTTGACAGGGGTTTCAGGTTACAGCCCACCATTCACACACAGAGCCGGGAGGGAGACCAGGCCTGGGGGGGGGGGGCCTCGCACCCTCAACACTACCGCAGGAGGAGGATGGGAGAACCTCACCTCCAATACCCTCAACACTACCGCAGGAGGAGGACGGGAGAGCCTCACCTCCAATACCCTCAACACTACCGCAGGAGGAGGACGGGAGAGCCTCACCTCCAATACCCTCAACACTACCGCAGGAGGAGGACGGGAGAGCCTCACCTCCAATACCCTCAACACTACCGCAGGAGGAGGACGGGAGAGCCTCACCTCCAATACCCTCAACACTACCGCAGGAGGAGGACGGGAGAACCTCACCTCCAATACCCTCAACACTACTGCAGGAGGAGGATGGGAGAACCTCACCTCCAATACCCAGGAGGAGGGAGGAGGACGAGCGGGATGAAGAGGAATCTGCTGATAACTACTGCCTGCCTTGATGTTATCTTTGGAATACATTTGAGGAACTAAGGAACTTTGTGTCTACTGGTGATGAGGATTTATCTTACAGTACTGCAGCAACCCAAACACTCCAAAATGAAGGCCTTTCACAGATATAGTCTCTCTCAGACACCATGATTGCTACTACAGGCCTTCCTTCCTCTTCTCTGTAGCACCATATTTGTTGATTCCGACTGCTCGTTCATACTATAGGCAGAGGACGACGGAGCACTTCATTAAAGCTCTGACAAGCCCACTCTCCAACGGTGACGAGATTATTCCTAATTGGTGTCAGGGTGGATTAGGGTCTGGTCCGTTGCGGGCCCACTCCTGGCAGGTCTAGCCCAGGCTCGGGCCGCGGGACGCTGATGAAAAGCCCAGGCTGGCCCCTCTCAAGCTGTTTCTGCTGAGAGAGGAGAGGAGGAGGAGAGGAGAGGACAGACTTTAGCCTAATGACTCCGTTTGAAGTCTAATGAAGGCAGGATCCCGGTCCCCCAGCCCTGACCTAGCCCCGCCCCCCCTCCCCCCCATGCCACCCGGACAGGGACACACACACAAAAAAAAGGTTGTCATTACCCAGGGGCCTGTTATCACTACCCAGGGGCCTCGGTTGCAGAGAAGTGTGGAGGCAGTTTGCGGAGGCATTGTGAGCATGGAGAAAAAACGCACTTATTTACACGCAAACAAAGTTAGCGAGAGCTAAGAGTGGTTAGCAAACCGTTCACTCTACAGTCGGGGGGGTGGGGGGGCAGGACGGTACAGGAGTAGAGCTTATGGGATGGGAGGGTCGGTGTCCACGGATTCTCTCTTTAACTGCAACCATCCACCATTCACAATCAGACCATATCGACTGTTCATCTGATTGGTCGTTTATTTAGATTTTGGCACTTCACAGTGCCAAATACAATACAGGAAGCAAAACATTAACGCTACATGTTTTTTATTCATTTATTTATAACCTTTATTTTACCAGGAAAAAAAAGACACCTTTTTTACAAGGGTGACCTGGCCAAGAAGGCAACAGTCAATCAATATGACCACGCAGATCAGGATGTACAGTACTTTGTGCAGGATATGATATAGTATGTGCAGCCATGTATGTTTTCCTTGTACATATCAAACATATACATATTGCAGTCACTGTCCACTGTAGACATGCAGAGTTTTATAATCCAGCCACTATGTAAACTAAAAAGCTAGTCTGATCTGATTATCCTGATGGCTGGTTCTTCAACCTCCTGAACTGATGATCGTGCATTTGACCCCTAACTTATCTTAACATTACATGTCTGGTTTGTTTACGTTATGCAATTCAGTGGTTGAGTCATCATGGCTCAAATCTTGCCACGTTTGCAATGGTAGGCAAGTCGTTGCTGTCAATACGGGATTGTCGCGTATTGAAAAATAAAATGCACTTTCAATAATACTGAATCAATACAAGACACAAATTTCCCATATTTATGTGCACAGAACTGTAGAGTTGACAGAGGCTCTGAACTTTGTAGCCGCGCAACTGAATTCAACCAGATACTACAGCCAGACTCTCTGGAGGAGGAGGAGATCTGTTAAGCGTTTTATTTAATTATTGTTCATCAAATTATTGCTGGGGACAATTCAGCAGTCTCTGAATATTGATGGGGACCTGTCCCCCTAAATTCCACATCGTGGTACACCCTAAATTCTACGCCGCGTCCACCCTAAATGTTACGCCCATGAATCCAGCTCAGCTGATGAAGTTGTTGAGGAGAGGGCGTTGAGGCAGTGCCATCTTCAGGGTTGACAGGGTCTGTGTGGAGTGAGTCGTCATCATCGCGTCAACCTCTTGACCTCGATGCTGAGCGAACAGGTGTCACAGCACACAATGGCCCCCTCCTCCTCCTCCTCTACCTCCTCCCTTCCGACGGAGAACTCCCCTCCGCAGCGACACCCCAGTGTGTACACCTCGTTATCTGAGAGAAAAAAAGAGAGAGAGAAAGAGAGGGAGGGAGAGAAAGGGGGGGAGGGGACACAGGTTGTCAGCGGAAGAGTGGAGAATAGGATGACAGGCTGAGTGTCTCTCTGAGGACGTGTCTCTGGCTGCAGAGACAGGACACGCTAGAGTGGAGAGTCCCTCTACGGATCAGCATGGTGTCGGCCACACAGGCCTGCTGGGTTCAGATCCCAGCAGGGACCGAATGCTGCATAGACTACTAAGATGACAGCTCCGGTTCTAGATGTGGGTTCACATCCCTGAAAGGACCAAACACTCGACGGAGCGCTAATGGGGCTTCTCCACTATCGCCCCGTACCGTACCAGAATCCCTGCTCCCGCTTTTTTGGTGTTAACCGGCGCCGGGTCGCGGTACCCATGCCAATTTTTACTTACTTTTTTTTTTACTGCAGGCAAGTGATTGGTCAATGAAATCTTCACAAAAACGTTATCCCATCCATGTACCAACAGGGATTTTAAAAGCAGGCTGAAAGCTGTTGTAAAATTGTCTCTACAATTGTGAATTTATCACTTTATTAAATTTTAATAATTTTTCAGGTGAGAAAGTAACCATGTAGATAACTATAGGGCTTGGGAAAATGTAGTCCCAGACACGACCATCTTGTTTCTACACAGGTGTTTCTATTCGTCTGATTGCATAGGATTCTATGCAGTAGAGCCAATCAGACAAATAGATACACCTGTTTAGAAACAAGATGGTCGTGTCTGGGTCTCCATTTTCCCAAGCCCTATATGGACAAAGGTATTGGGACTTAATCATTGAATTCAGGTGTTTCATTTAGTCCCATTGGCACAGATGTATAAAATCAAGCACCTAGCCATGCACTCTGCCTCTACAAACATTTGTGAAAGAATGGGTCGCTGAATCCCAGCATGGTACAGTAATAGGATGTCACCGTTGTAAGTTTGTGAAATTTCTTCCCTCCTAGATATTCCATGATCAACTGCAAGTGGTATTATTACAAGGTGGAAGCGTTTAGGAACGACAGCAACTCAGCCACAAAATGGCAGACTGCGTAAAGACTGTCGCCGTGTGCTGAGGTGCGTAGTGTGTAAAAATCACCAAAGCTCTGCTGACTCAGCCCCCTCTTGGAAAATCCGACCACAACTTGATTCACCTAGTTCCCAGGTACACGCCTGTTGCTAGGTGGCAGTCGGCTACCACCAGATCTGTGGAGGTGTGGACGAGAGAGGCTGTGGAGAACCTCCAAGACCGTCTCCAGTCCACAGACTGGGACCTGTTCACAGAGGACTACAAGGAGGACATGGACGGTCTCTGCTACTGCATGACACACTACATCTGGTTCTGTGAGGAATGCATACCCACTAAAAAGGCACGCTGCTTCCCACAAACCATGGATTAATAAGGACATGAAAGGCCTGCTTAACAGAAAAAAGAGGGCCTTTATGGCTAAGGACAGAGAGGAGGCCAGGTCAGTCCAGAAGGAACTGAAGAGGGAGCTGCAAAGGGCCAAAAAGAGCTACAGAGAGAGGGTGGGGAGTAAACTCGAGCTGAACAGCACCAAGGAAGTGTGGGAGGGGATGAAGAGAATCACAGAGCTGGGTACTTCAGGCCCAAATGTGGAGTGGGGGCAAGAACATGCCAATGATGGGCCAATGTTCTACCAGTCTGTTGTAGCGCACTGTTGTTCGCTGTCGCCTGCCGGGGAGGCAGCATCAAGTCTGGGGAGTCAAACAGGCTGAACGAGCTGGTGAGGAGGGCTGGCTCCATTGTGGGGCAACAACTGGACAGCCTGGAGTCAATGGCAGAGAGGAGGATGAGGGACAACTAAAGTCTATCCTAGACAACCCCTCCCATCCTTTCTATGGCGAGCTGTGGCAGATGCAATACGGAGCGGAACAGTTGGACAAACTGGGTTTAAAACGATGCCGTTTTCAACACCTCAGTCTCACACCCGCCAGAGTTTCATAATATAATATTCTAATCACAGTGGCGCGGATAGGGATTAATTTATGATTTTGGGTTTATGAGACCAACACCTTGCCACTCGGCTACCACGCCAAGCTTCCTTCAACCTCCGCCACAAGGATTTCACAACAGGAATCACATTCATTGACGTAATGCAGTCATCATTTGTTAATGGATGAATGAGGCGGTTCGTTGACCATTTATCGGCAATTATAGGCGTGTAGAGGGAGGGATACGAGGCTGATCAACGTGTGCACATTTCCAGGTGGACTGTGATTTATAAAGGGGAAGGTGTGCAAGTTTTATAATCTGAATTTTTGTTGGCGCATGCCATTTTTGGATTTTGTGCGCATGTACACTTTTAGTATGGACCCTATGCAATGTTTTAGAAATGACACCCCAGAGCTGTTCCTGGGGGCTTGATTGTGCTGTGTTGAGTCTCGTGACGATGGGTTAGGAGTTAGGGGTTAGAGGTTAGGTGAATACGTCACCATATGACACTTCCCTCCTCCTACCTTCCCAACTCGCTTCACAGGTCTGTGGTGTGTTCACTTAATTCACACAGCTGCCATATTGGTCAAGTCTGACGTACAGTAATGGACTGGGAGAATGCGGAAGTGCCCGTTGAATAAAAAAACACCACTTCAAGAAAATAGTCGAAATAACAGGCTGAATACACTATCGGGGTTAGAAACTCATCATTACCAGACTCCCATTGTTTGTTTTCGCATTAGTAAATACATGGAAGTGAATGCAGCTGACGGCTCACTAGGGGTGTAACGGTAGGAAAACATCCCAGTTCGGTACGGACGTCTCGGTTCGCCACTCTGATTCCTTTTCTATTCTTTGAAAATGATCTTGAATCAATCTTTTTAATATAAATTTATTTACAAACAGCAATACCTTTCAGGCTGCATCACTGCCCCCCCCCCCAAAAAAAAAAACCAAAACCCTAACAACAACAACATAACAAAACAAAAAAACAATGTTGACCAGTGAAATAGCCTACAATGCTGTGTCAAGTAACTTTCCCCCTCATTCATACCCCATTTACCCCACTTCACTCCTTCATATTTTTGGCCAGAAAAATGTCAACACTGTCAGCAGACAGGGAAGACCTGCTGGCAGTGACGATGTCCCCAGCAGTAGAAAATGAAATAAAAACGAATAGCCTGTTTAAAAATATGTTTTTGAATCACTTATTTAAAACGAATTAAATGCAATAAAAATGGAAACTAAATAAATTAAAATCTTTACTAAAAAATAAATCAGCCTTTTTTCCCCACAGAGATATAGACTGTGTGTACAAATGTGCGTATACAAACGAGCGCACGCTGTGTGCAACTTCGGAGTTTAATTTCTCTCATTGCAAGGACTATAGCCTACATTGGAACCTCCGTGATATATAAATGATTCCCTTAGCCTACCTGTGTTTCATTACGGAGCATTAGGCTAAGGCAAACGAACAGAATTAATAGTTTTACCTCAGGAGGACGGTAATGAGGACGATGAGCCCACTGACAAATGTGAGTTGTGCGCTGATATGACGACACTGCTCGTAGGCTACTCGTTTCCAAATCACAGACAGGTCGCACGGGACTGTAGCCTATATCAAATGACTTATGTGCTCGGCAAAATATGCTAGGCCTAAGTAACTTGCGGTACAATTAGATGGGAGATGGATTACAAAGGTCCCCATGTACAGTATAGGCTATTTCGCTGTGTGAGCGAGCCGAACTGAGGGGGGGAGGGGGGGGGGGGCGCGCACACACACGCCTGCGATGCGAGGAGACTCGTTTTCACAGTGACAGAAGCGATGGCAGAGAGAGTGAAAGGTTCAAAGTGTGGCGCTATTTCACAAGAGTCGATTAAGAAACAGCCCATTGTCACAACTGTGACAAATATTTTGCGTCAGTCTACTGAAAGGGATCTGCTCGAATGATCTGTCGGGTCGCTCGGCACATGACTGTACCGTTCGGTTCGCTCGGCACATGTCTGTACCGTACCGAAAGCCCCGTACCGTACCGTACGGTACGAATACATGTACCGTTACACCCCTACGGCTCACTATGGCTCATTCACTTCCATCTATTTACAAACGCAAAAACTATCAAGCTCTACCCCTCCTAAAGCGAATTGGAGAAGTGTTACTGTCCACACTTCACGAGATACAAACGCTTGCCATCCTGTACCGTACCTGCTGGTCCATGGAGAATCCCGATGAGATTGAGACGATAGTTCCAGCTCTAGAAGTTTCAATTCCATTCTAAGCTACTACAGTATGTAAGTATGTGGTGATGTTAGTGACACTAGGAAGACGACAGGATCTTCTAGGCACACTCACCCTCGTCCCAGCTCATGTCATCCACACAGACGTGGGCGTCGACGGGCCAGCTCTGCTGCAGCTCTTTGGCTGTAGGAAGGGAGGAAGACAAAGAGCATACAGGACAGCATTATGATGATGAAAATAAGAATAATAATAATCATAATAATCATAATAATCATAAGGATTTTGGATATGGATGGATGTATGAATAAATATGAATAAATGGAAATAAATGACAGAATCGTTACAGTTCATAAAACTGTTTCTAGCCTCACGGGACAGACGGTGAAGACTGGGACTGAAAATCAGAGAAAGGCAGTGAAGATGATGATGATGAAGATGATAGCAGGGAAATGGGTCAGGATTCACATGAGATCAGAAGACTATCAGGGCATTTAACCTCCCCCATAATGGTTTGGAATCAACTTCACCCCCTAACCTTGAACTGGTACAAAGAAGTCTGTAAGGATTAGGGTGAGGTTCCTACTGATCCAGGGTCAGTCTGTAAGGATTAGGGTGAGGTTCCTACTGATCCAGGGTCAGTCTGTAAGGGTTAGGGTGAGGTTCCTGATCCAGGGTCAGTCTGTAAGGATTAGGGTGAGGTTCCTACTGATCCAGGGTCAGTCTGTAATGATTAGGGTGAGGTTCCTACTGATCCAGGGTCAGTCTGTAAGGATTAGGGTGAGGTTCCTACTGATCCAGGGTCAGTCTGTAAGGATTAGGGTGAGGTTCCTACTGATCCAGGGTCAGTCTGTAAGGATTAGGGTGAGGTTCCTACTGATCCAAGGTCAGTCTGTAAGGGTTAGGGTGAGGTTCCTACTGATCCAGGGTCAGTCTGTAAGGATTAGGGTGAGGTTCCTACTGATCCAGGGTCAGTCTGTAAGGGTTAGGGTGAGGTTCCTGATCCAGGGTCAGTCTGTAATGATTAGGGTGAGGTTCCTACTGATCCAGGGTCAGTCTGTAATGATTAGGGTGAGGTTCCTACTGATCCAGGGTCAGTCTGTAAGGATTAGGGTGAGGTTCCTACTGATCCAGGGTCAGTCTGTAATGATTAGGGTGAGGTTCCTACTGATCCAGGGTCAGTCTGTAAGGATTAGGGTGAGGTTCCTACTGATCCAGGGTCAGTCTGTAAGGATTAGGATGAGGTTCCTACTGATCCAGGGTCAGTCTGTAAGGATTAGGGTGAGGTTCCTATTGATCCAGGGTCAGTCTGTAAGGATTAGGGTGAGGTTCCTACTGATCCAGGGTCAGTCTGTAAGGATTAGGGTGAGGTTCCTACTGATCCAGGGTCAGTCTGTAAGGGTTAGGGTGAGGTTCCTACTGATCCAGGGTCAGTCTGTAAGGATTAGGGTGAGGTTCCTACTGATCCAGGGTCAGTCTGTAAGGGTTGGGGTGAGGTTCCTACTGATCCAGGGTCAGTCTGTAAGGATTAGGGTGAGGTTCCTGATCCAGGGTCAGTCTGTAAGGGTAAGGGTGAGGTTCCTGATCCAGGGTTAGTCTGTATTTAAGGATTAGGGTGAGGTTCCTTCCTATTGATCCAGGGTCAGTCTGTAAGGATTAGGGTGAGGTTCCTTCCTATTGATCCACCTTGGTCACCTCACAGCAAAAAGGTCTGTAGGTCTTCACATATACTAGGGGTTTGATTTGGACTGTGACTGTTTTGGACTGTGACTGACACTAAATAGACAACAATAGACGAGGTGCAAGGACAAGACGGGACGGTGCAAAAGACCACCCTGTCTCGCGTTCTCCCCAGGTTGGTCAAGCACTCAGGTGGGGTATCTCCCGGGCCATTCTGTGTTCTCATTCCGAGTTTGCATGTTCTCCTTGTGTGGGTTTCCTCCCAAGAACCCCAATATAAAAACATGTAGAAGAACAGATCGCTCTTCAGTCCTGTCCCTGACTAAGACATGGACTGAGCACTTGGACTTGGTCCCTGGGCGCCACTGATGAGGCTGCCCACTGCTCCTGGAGGAGGACAGCTTGGATGGGTCAAATGCAGAGGTCAAATTCCCCCAGCGACCGCTGAAGATGCGCGTGTGTGTGTGTGTTGGTGTGTACTGTGTCACCGCTCACTGTGTTTGTGCATGCCACTTACTGTGTGGCTAATAAATGACCCTCGAGGTCCTGTAATTATTATTGTTAGGGTGAGGCTCCTACTGACCAGGGTCAAGATCCTAAGTTGGCAATGGGGTGTCCTGTCAACAGGAGCTTGTTCCCCACTAATGGTGCAGTTCAGTAGCAGAGACTTCTCTCATCTCTCTCTCTCTCACACACACACGCACACTCACACACAGATCGGAAGGTGGGGAGGCAGAGCTGATCCTAGACCAGACCTTAGGTGCAGATGGCACACAGCCAAACAACCAGTGGCCTGATCATTAACTAAGTGTGCATGTTTGTGTTTGTGTGTGTGTGTGTGTGTGTGTACACGTATGTCTGTGTGTTCGTGTGTGTGTGTGTGTGTGTGTGTGTGTGTGTGTGTCTGCAGGGGAGTGATGCATCATCCACATCAGCAGCTCCAGTATCATGTAATGTTGCTGGAGGCTTGTTTACAGAGGGTCTTGGCCGGGGGCCAGCAGCACGGCTTGTCCATCTCCGCCACTCTGGTCAACCAGATGTCCATCTGACAGCCTCAACACACTGCAGGCCACATGTGGTCATGTGTACAGTAGCATAGTGTAGAGCCATGTGGTATAATACAGTACACTTCAGTGTAGTATACTGTAGGCTTGCAGTATGCATAGTAGCCCTTTAATAGAAGTCAATGAGGCTGACTGTATACTGTGGTCTACTATAGGAGCAGATAATCTTCTTCTAATATTCTAATATCTTCTAACCAGGTCCAGTGGATGCCCCACTGTCACCAGCAGACCTCCCGAAGTCCGATAGATACCCCTGTGTCTACTGTGGATGATGTAGCATGTCCGTAGAATATTCTTTCTCCTATGATGCTTTTAGCCTCTCTCACTCTGAAATGTAATTCAATGCAATGTATTGCTTCATAAATGTTTGTAGCCGGTAGACAAACATACTCCTGGAGCTTGCTCGATCGCCTCGTTGAGAGGGGTCAGGGAAGAATTTTTACAGCTCACTTATCTGGCCCCCGGGTGATTACTGTTTTTTTGCTTCCCTCTGGAATATGTAGAGAGTGGGTCGTATGCCCTCCTCCCTTGTTCTCTGTAAAGCACATTGTGTTGCCTCTGGGTATGAAATGCGCTATACAAATAAAGCTTTGATTGATTGAATGATTGAAGGCTATAAGCAGCAGGCCTGTTTAGTCTATAGTAAATCTATACACACACGGCTGATAGAAGCCAGTTTGGTACAGGTTCTGGTTGGTCCTGTAACCAGCAGAGCCCTGCGATGGAGAGACCGGGGAGAGACCGGAGAGAGACCTTGACACCTGACTGGCAGAGACTGAAGACAGTAACGAGAGAGAAAAGGAGACAAAGCGATAAAGATCATGGAAGTTAACATGGTAACACCTCTCTCTCTCGCGGTCCCGTACCTTTTCTCCGGTCTTTGTGAGGAAACGGCAATTAGCACGTTGGGACGCCATTTTTGAACGCCGGGTCTGTAATTAGTTGTGACACCGCCCGGAGAGGAGAGGGCTAACTCCCGGCTGTGCGTGCCTCGGTGACGGGGGTGGAGGAGGAGGAGGAGGAGGTGGTGGGGGGGGGGGGTGTAGAGGGTGAAGAAAATTTTCACCTGCTTCTCCCGGGGGTGGGAGTGAGGAAATCTGTCGGAGGTGTTTCCGGGTTTAGGGTCTTTCTGCTGCATCCGTTTCCCAGATGAGGCTTACTGTACATTACGGCACATCCGTCAAACGGGGAAAAGCCGCCGACCTCTCGGTACACGTCGGGCGAATCGGTGGTTTGTTGACGAACCCGCTAGTCCCACAATGCACTTGTATCATGACTCCCCTACAGGAAATACCGCTGGGGTGGATGGTTAGAATGCTCTTGACACAAGCCAAGACACAGTCACATGAAGGAACAAAAGCTTTTTTTGGTGCAAAAGCGATAGAACTCTCAAGAGCCATGAAGTTGAGGCAGAAGTGTTTTGTTTTTTAACACCAACGGCCCTCCGATATTTGGCTGCTCGGTCATCCCTCAAGCCAGGCTGAAGTGGGCAGACAGAGAGAGTAGCAGACTAGAGCAGAACAGAGACCATAGACGGATGAATATCCATTAGTCTATTGAAACAATGAGCAGAGGATGAAGCAGTCCGATGCCACTCGAGTTCAAATACGGGCTCGCTTGCTAATGCCAGTCAGTCACTTCTCCAACAACGATGCCTTCCTGGGATACCATCCATCCTCCCTCCTCTCTAATAGCCTCTCTACCAGCCAGGCTCTGAGTGACACACTGGTACCGCCCCCTGTGTGTGTGTGTGTGTGAGAGAGAGAGAGAGAGAGAGAGAGAGAGAGAGAGAGAGAGAGAGAGAGAGAGAGAGAAAGAAAAGAGACCGTTGGGGGTTGGTGTCCTATTCTGGCAGTGGTAAAAGTCAATAACATCCATGAGAGGATGTCACAGAAACAGGCCTCAATCCAGACATTCTATACATGTCAATTCTATTACAGACTGTATATCTGTAGAGTGTGTGTGTGTGTGTGTGTGTGTGTGTGTGTGTACCACAGCAATGTGTGTGTTTCCCCGGGGGCGACGAGGCCTCCTCCTGCTAATGGCACACAAGGCCTGGAAGTACATTTATCGACGGCCCTAATGGAGACTTGGGGAACCTCTATCCTGGGGCAAAGTGTGTAACTGTGTATGTGTATGTGTGTGTGTGTGTGTGTGTGTGTGTGTGTGTGCGTGTTTGTCAGCATGTACGTGTGTGTGTACACTACATGTGAGTGTGTGTTTTTGTGAGCATGCATGCACGTGCGTGTATTCTATATGTATGTGTGTGTGTGTGTGTGTGTGTGTGGGTGAGGAG
>NC_140251.1:16059385-16089385 GCF_949987555.1 Borostomias antarcticus
GAGGGTTGGACGGGTGGAGGGGAGGAGCGGGGGGGGGGGGCTAGAGGAGAGAGGGTTGGACGGGTAGAGGGGAGGAGCGGGGGGGGGGGGGGCTAGAGGAGCGAGGGCTGGACGGGTGGAGGGGAGGAGCGGGGGGGGGGCTAGAGGAGCGAGGGCTGGACGGGTGGAGGGGAGGGCTAGAGGAGCGAGGGTTGGACGGGTGGAGCAGGGGGGGGGGGGGGGGTAGAGGAGCGAGGGCTGGACGGGTGGAGGGGAGGGCTAGAGGAGCGAGGGTTGGACGGGTGGAGCAGGGGGGGGGGGGGGGGGCTAGAGGAGCGAGGGCTGGACGGGTGGAGAGGAGGACCGGGGGGGGGGGGGGGCTAGAGGAGCGAGGGCTGGACGGGTGGAGGGGAGGGCTAGAGGAGCGAGGGTTGGACGGGTGGAGCAGGGGGGGGGGGGGGGGGGGGGCTAGAGGAGCGAGGGCTGGACGGGTGGAGAGGAGGACCGGGGGGGGGGGGGGGGGCTAGAGGGTAACGAGGAGGGTCACGGCGGCCTGGTGGACAGCGGCCTGCAGAGCCTGCACTTCTTGTTTGAAACAGGAACGGGGGAAGAGAGGGGGCCGGGCGAGGATGTGAGAGGGCACGGTTGATGGAGGAGGAGAAGAGAGAGGTGGTGCGGGGTGGGATTGGGAGGGGGGGGGGGGGGGGGGGGGTCAGTAAAGACACAGTAGACAGAAGCTAGGTTAATTAGGCCTCAGCCGTCAGTGACAGTCTGCCAGTGGACGAGAGGCAGGAGGAGAAAACGCACTCTCTCCAGCCATGCAGCCGGCACCCATGTCACAACCTGCGCTGACAGCATTTTCTGGGTAATTTGCTGATGGGCCGACGCTCTTCTTCTGGGCGATTTACCAGGGCGGCCCGGACCCACGGAAAACCAAAATAGACTAAGACGCTAAAATCACAGAGGAGGACACACAGATCTGTTCCATCAGACAGGGCGGGGGGACGAAGGAGGAAGGGGGGGGGGGGTAGTAAGAGGAGGAGGAGGAGGAGGAGCACCTAAAGGAGAATGAGGAGGAGGTGGAGGAATCTCAAGACAAAAAGAACAGCCGCAGCGACCATAGCTGCCATTTATGTTTGTGTCACTGTTGCTGTTTTTAGCGAGAGAGTGTTGAGTTACCACACAGACCGCTACAGCCTCAGATCCAGGCTGGGCTGCTGTTATGTCATAATCTCTTGATTAATATCAATATGGAAGTGCCCTGTACCCTGGTAAAGCTAGCACAGGGCTGGGGATGGGGCTGGGGATGGGGCTGGGGCTGGGGCTGGGGCCTCCCTGCGGGCCGGGCTAGCCTCTTCCTGCCTGGGGCTATCAAACACTCCCCTCTCCTCTGGGATGTGATGGAGGGGCAGGCCTCTGCCAGCCATTAGTCAGGGTCACACTGCTTAAGGAGAGGAGGGGGAGGAGAGGAGAGGAGAGGAGAGGAGAGGAGAGGAGAGGAGAGGAGAGGAGAGGAGAGGAGAGGAGAGGAGAGGAGAGGAGAGGAGAGGAGAGGAGAGGAGAGGAGAGGAGAGGAGAGGATTTTGGAACGGGCAAAACAATTTAGATCCGTTCTATCCTGCTTTCGGATGAGTGGTGATTCTGGCAGCGGCGGGCGGAGGCTTGCGTGTGTGTTTGTGTTTTCGTACGGCCGCTGAAGCTCAAAAGCTGAACCACTTCCAGGGACGGGTAGTGATGCATGGGAGACAGTGGACTAATACTTGGAAACAGGGAAGACTGGCTGAACCCTCCTAATAATTTCAAGCAATTAGTTTTAACACTGATTCAAATGTACGGTGGATGTGCTCCAAGTATTTTCTTGCTTGTGTTTTTGTTGTTGTTTTCACTTTTTAAAATGGACAC
Organism: Borostomias antarcticus; assembly: GCF_949987555.1. Lineage (NCBI taxonomy): Eukaryota > Metazoa > Chordata > Actinopteri > Stomiiformes > Stomiidae > Borostomias > Borostomias antarcticus. Next base: position 16,061,267 of record NC_140251.1, read on the forward strand.
ACTGATTGGCGGGGTAAGGGAGAAACAACAGCAGCTTTAAACCCAGCCAAAAACCAGCGACCTGATGGAGGGTGCCACGCGCAGCCCTCTCAGAGAAGTCATCTGCTGAAGCGTCTTGTTTTATGGCAGAGGGACCCCCCCCCGCCCCCCTCTCTCTCCCTCTCTCAGTCCTTGATGCCAAAAGCACTCTCCTCTATCCAGAACCGCCTGTCATCTGTGGCAGTGTTACAGTTAAAAAGTAACAGTAACAGAGTCTGGGGATCCTGATGCACAAATGAATGATGCCTGAAAGTAGATGGGAGCATTATTCTCTTCATTTTTATTGGGAATGAAAAGCCCACTTACTGCCGAATAGCTACTCCAGCCTACATACAATGTTTGACATCAGGGGCAAAAGCTCTGCTGAAACTTGCTCTGCTTTCCCTCCTCTGCCCCTAAGCCGCCCTCCCAGAGGTTCAGGGTATAAATACGCACGGACGTCCAGGCATTTACCTCCTGGCCCCGCCCTGCTGCCTCTACTGTGGAGTTAGGCAGCGTGCTTTTAATTGCTGTCTCCTTGCATGCATTGTAAAATATTTATTTACCATGCTCTAATGGATCACAGAGGCAGCGGCACAATGTACTGTAGGGCTGGGCTGGCAATGTAGAGCTAGGCTGTCTTCGCACCATACATCAACAGCTCTCTCTCTCTCTCTCTCTCTCTCTCTCTCTCCCTCCCTCTCCCTCCTTCTCTCTGCAGTTTCTTCCTGGTCGTAACAGGGCCTGTGTGTAGTGCAGGAGCAGAGCAGAGGGCAGAGCCTGGACAGCGAGGTTAGGGGCATCATGAAGGCTAGCTCCAACACTCTACTGCCCCCTAATGTTGGAGGCCTGCCCCAGTCAGAATAGCACACAGGGGGAAGTGGGAAAGCAGGCTATGGGGTAAAAGCCACCCTTGTCTAGGCTCTGTTAATATTCTTCTTTCCTCTATATATTTCCTCTCCCCCCATTCCTTTGAGAAATCCCTGCTCTGATATGAGTAGGTTGGTAGGAGCTATGTAGAAATGGCTATATCCCCTATACAACCATGCTAGATCACCTCAAAGAGAGTTGAATGTGCTAATACGTAACACATGATCTATTTAATTCTATTTTCAATTCAACTTGGTTATTTATGGTAGGCCTATCTGATTAAAAAGGAGCCATCTCTAAGACTGTAGCCAGCGGCCAGCCTGTGTATTCTACAGGCTATACTGTAGGCTACAGTTTGTAACAGGGTGACCACAAATTATTTGAGGAGAAGCTAAATACATACAAAGAGAGAATAAGTCTTAGGCCTGTAGCTCAAAGCACACAGATAGTCCAAATGACCAGCTTCTGCTACAGAGAAGGGTGGCAGTACTCTCGGGTAACAACCGTTATTTCCAAACACTGTAATAGTCACTTACTGATAAAAGGACGGAAGAAGTGATTGATTTTGCAGCACTGTGCAAGCACTAATTAAAATGGGTTGGGGATTATACAAAGCCAGCTTATGTTGTACTTTAGTATCCCAGATTAATAGACTTTTACTGATTGATAAATATACTTAGATGCAGACAAGATGCAGTTAATACTGCATCACTCTATTAATACTTCATCACTTTATAGGCCTGTTGTGACATTCAGACCAGGCCTACTGCATATGTACTGTAAATAGTTAGCTGTAAGCAAACCTTACTTGCAATCGAAGCGCATTTTCAGGGATTGGCAGGTCTGGCAGGACAATTAAACACAGCTGACACAGAAATGCAGACACAAACGAGAACAGGAGGACATACCAACAGAGCCAGTCTCTGGTACTTCTGCTTCAGCTCTTGTAGTCCATCGGACGGGCTGGCCTCCAGTATAGAATACCAGCTTTTTGGGTGTCTGTCTGCATTCGTCATGCTGGGAAAATTGTCATCTTCTGAGCCGAGATCGCCTCTACTCTAACTGCCTTAACTAACCAAAAATAAAAGTGCCCCTTAACTAGATAGATAGCTGCTTGCGTTGACAAGCTGTCAGTTTTAGGTAACAGCTATCAGGCACAAAGCTAAACATAACGCCCACGTGTGCCAACTCTGTCTAGTTGAGACATGTCGCCCTCATATAGCGACTGGAGCAACTTGATGTTAGACTAACTTGATGTTAAACAACACATGTATCTAGCGTTGAATATACCCTACTAGATTACCCGAAGTGTAACAGCTCGAATAGATAGCTCTATCTAAATATCCAGCAAGCTGATATTTTAGCTGTCAGTTCCCGTGTCACGATTGTTACAGTCCCCGGAAACATAGTGATAATGGCATAGAAGTAATATCCGAACTGAATCGTTATGCATCGTAATTCTATCTGTATACCATGTTACCCATTCATGTTTTTGATTTATTGCGATGATAATTTGTTTTTCACTCGCAGTAAATATCTCGGCGGTAGAGTGCTCGGCTCGTTTCAAGTTTCTACCCGAGCAGTAAATAATGTAACACATGGTGAAACAAGCGGATGAGGGTTTCTATGGAAACTGAAACAGTATCATCCACTTGTATTACACATAGATCTGTGTGTGTCCATGGTTACAGGCCTACTGCCTATGCCTAGGTGGGAAAAAGACATCTCAGGATATGATAGGGCTACTCTGACAATGATAGGCTAATGTTGGCCTATAGGAAACAACAAAGAAAGCAGGATAGACTATTAATTCCGAGTGAACTTCCTGAACAAGAAAATACTAACTAACTTATACATGCCTGTTAAAGCAGCTGTATTTGCTAATTGAGATGGGAATAGAGTAACAGTAAAGATTTAGTAGGTGAGAGGGTGAAGAGGAAGAAAAAACCTTGCCGTGCCCACACACATCTCACTCTCCTGTCTGTTGCTCATTAGCTCTTTCTTTAATGAGCACTGTGATGGATAGTGGAGCAGACGACTGACATATTGTTTGGCCTTAATTATTTCCTCATTTTGGGAGAATTACAGAGCAATTAGAAACGTGACAAAATATTCTCCACACATTGAGGGGCCATCCATGGGGACTTGTCGAGGGAGGAGGGGGTCGGGGTTATAGGACTTTCCTGAAGAATGAGCATATGCCTACTGTATTTCCACCATTTGCAATTTTGAAACAACCTTCTTTAAGGCCTAGTTATTCTATCAATCCCCTCTACACAAACAAACATTGATATTCTCTGTGCCAGTTGCCCTAAAGGAAATACTGTAGCAACATTTGACTCTCTCTCTCGGATGCTGGCCAAGTCCTCTGATAGGTCAGCACCAACAGATCAGAAATGTGACTGCTGGTGTCACTGGTTGTTATTGGAGGCTTTACTGATGATGACTGGAATAAAGACTAGACAAAATACTTATTGTAAAGCACCTGCTAAGTGACTAAAATGTAAATTATTATAATGTAAAAGTACAAATGTAAACATATAGTATGTGCTTATTTTGTAATTGAGGTGCAGGTCTACTGGATTTGTTCACACATTGCTAATGGGTTTATATAGTTTGGTTGCAAATTAATCCTAACACTAAAGAAACCAATCAATCAATAAAATAAAAGATTATTCCTACAGTCAGTCATATTGTCCATTTGGTTTGTATTTGGACATATTGTCTGAGTTGCAGTGGATATTTATTTTAGCTTTACTATGAATGTGTTGTTTTCCTAGTGTTTACTGCTGTCTATTCAGATTATTGACAGAGGTGACTGAGGATCATTTGGCTTTCAGGAGCTAATTAGAGAGTAGTGGCTTTAATCAATAATCATCCAGACAAGAATCGCACCTCAGGTCTCCTCTCCCTCTCATTAATTTGTGGAATTACTGACCCACTCATAAACAAGTCTGTTTCTGTAAGAATGATAGACTGGTTTAAATCGGTCTTATCACTCAAGTTTTAATTGAAAGTCTGGAAAGGCTCAGTTCTTTTGTTAATTGATTGAGGTGTCATCGTTAAACCAATAGCCATGTTGACTGCAGTGCTTTTTGAATATATTTTCTGAATCAATAAGTCATTGTACCAAATAGAATGTAATAATCTATATGTGTTGTCTAATATAAATATAATCTTTTAACTTTCAGCCAACCGTAACATTGTAGACCGCAAAACCTTTGGGAATTAATGAATGTGTCAGGCAACATAGTCTGATACATTTACTGGTCCCTGAAGTTGGATGGTAATCGTTACCTGTGGCGTCCATGATTCAAACATGCCCTAATTTGTCATACTGCTAGACTGAACGTCCGCTCCACCTGCAGTTTGGATCACACAAAAGATCCAAATACTTATTCAAGTGGGTCAAAGACAAATACTTTATTTATCTAATACATCCCAGTCTAATTTGTTGTCATGTTTTCACTGAGATATAGAGTATTACAATGACATATCTCATTCATACTGTACTACTGTAAATTACAGTCATTTAGCAGACGCTTATCCAAAGTGACTTACAATAATTGCATTTAGGTAGTGAGTGTACTACTATTCTCCAGAACTCACAAGTGCATCTCCTTTCTAAACAAGTGACTAAGAGCATAATAGCTAAAGCCAAAGTGTAACTGTATCCAAACACCACCATTTGCCAAAACAACACTGCATTTCAGTTAATAGCTTCTTGTATGTGAGAGATGTAGAGAGAGGTATGATCACCAGAGGCAGGCAGACTATACTGAGGGAAGGTTAGGCCTGCCGGTGTTTGGTCTCTGAAAATTAAAGGAGTGTAAAAAAGGTGTCAGTTTTACAGTGCATCACACACCTCACCATCACACACCTCACCATCACATACCTCACCATCACATACCTCACCATCACACACCTCACCATCACACACCTCACCATCACACACCTCACCATCACACACCTCACCATCACACACCTCACTGTCACACACCTCACCATCACACACCTCACCATCACACACCTCACCGTCACACACCTCACCATCACATACCTCACCATCATACACCTCACCATCACACACCTCACTGTCACACACCTCACCACCACACACCTCACCATCACATACCTCACCATCACATACCTCACCATCACACACCTCACCATCACACACCTCACCACCACACACCTCACCATCACATACCTCACCATCACATACCTCACCATCACACACCTCACCATCACACACCTCACCATCACACACCTCACCATCACACACCTCACCATCACACACCTCACCATCACACACCTCACCATCACACACCTCACCATCACACACCTCACCGTCACACACCTCACCATCACATACCTCACCATCACACACCTCACCATCACACACCTCACCATCACATAACTCACCATCACACACCTCACCATCACACACCTCACCATCACACACCTCACCGTCACACACCTCACCATCACATACCTCTACACCACACACCTCACCATCACACACCTCACCATCACACACCTCACCATCACACACCTCACCATCACACACCTCACCGTCACACACCTCACCATCACATACCTCACCATCATACACCTCACCATCACACACCTCACTATCACACACCTCACCACCACACACCTCACCATCACATACCTCACCATCACATACCTCACCATCATACACCTCACCATCACACACCTCACTATCACACACCTCACCACCACACACCTCACCATCACATACCTCACCATCACATACCTCACCATCATACACCTCACCATCACACACCTCACTATCACACACCTCACCACCACACACCTCACCATCACACACCTCACCATCACATACCTCTACACCACACACCTCACCATCACACACCTCACCATCACACACCTCACCATCACACACCTCACCACCACACACCTCACCATCACATACCTCACCATCACATACCTCACCATCACACACCTCACCATCACACACCTCACCATCACACACCTCACCATCACACACCTCACCATCACACACCTCACCTTCACACACCTCACCATCCCATACCTCGCCATCACACACCTCACCGTCACATACCTCACCGTCACATACCTCACCATCACACACCTCACCATCCCATACCTCACCATCATACACCTCACTATCACACACCTCACCATCACACACCTCACCATCACACACCTCACCATCACACACCTCACCATCACACACCTCACCATCACACACCTCACCGTCACACACCTCACCATCACACACCTCACCGTCACACACCTCACCATCACACACCTCACCGTCACACACCTCACCGTCACACACCTCACCGTCACACACCTCACCATCACACACCTCACCATCACACACCTCACCATCACATACCTCCCCGTCACACACCTCACCATCACACACCTCACCATCACACACCTCACCATCACACACCTCACCATCACACACCTCACCGTCACACACCTCACCGTCACACACCTCACCATCACACACCTCACCGTCACACACCTCACCATCACACACCTCACCATCACACACCTCACCATCACACACTTCACCATCACACACCTCACCATCACATACCTCACCATCACACACCTCACCATCACATACCTCACCATCACACACCTCACCATCACATACCTCACCATCACACACCTCACCATCACACACGTCACCATCACATACCTCACCACCACACACCTCACCATCACACACCTCACCATCACACACCTCACCATCACACACCTCACCATCACACACCTCACCATCACACACCTCACCATCACACACCTCACCGTCACACACCTCACCATCACACACCTCACCATCACACACCTCACCATCACACACCTCACCATCACATACCTCACCATCACACACCTCACCATCACACACCTCACCATCACACACCTCACCATCACACACCTCACCATCACACACCTCACCGTCACACACCTCACCATCACACACCTCACCATCACACACTTCACCATCACATACCTCACCCTCACACACCTCACCATCACATACCTCACCATCACATACCTCACCATCACATACCTCACCATCACACACCTCACCGTCACACACCTCACCATCACACACCTCACCATCACACACCTCAACATCACACACCTCACCGTCACATACCTCACCATCACACACCTCACCGTCACACACCTCACCATCACACACCTCACCATCACACACCTCACCGTCACACACCTCACCATCACATACCTCACCATCACACACCTCACCATCACACACCTCACCGTCACACACCTCACCATCATGTCTCAATTTGCAGAAACCGCTGAAGCGGGTGAGCAAGGAGTAGTCGTGTGTGTGTGTGTGTGTGTGTGTGTGTGTGTGTGTGTGCGTGTGTGTGTGTGTGTGTGTGTGTGTGTGTGAGAGAGGTGAGGTGAGCAAGCGGGGGGCGAACAGGAGAGTTTCTGTCAGGTGGTGCTCAATGTGACCCTCTCCCCAGAGCAAGGCGGTGCTGTGGAGCAGCCCCCCTTCCCCTCCAAACGTATCCATCTTCAGGAGCAGATGTGTGGGTTGTTGGAGCCGGTGGATGCCAGGGATCTCTAATTAAACAAGCCGCCAGCCAGACTCTCAGTCTGGAAAGGTACCATGGAATAGGCCTAGAGTTCGCCTTGGCAGTGTGCGATTATTATGTACTGTAATAAAAATATATTAGCATTAAATTAGCACACACGGGTCCACATCCATTGGTCCTTTTGCATGTTATAATCTGTATCGTTTTACATACAGGACTCCTCCTGGGATGATGATTTGGGGAGACTTGTCCACTTTTCATCAGCAGAGTGGACAAGTCTCCCTAAACGCCCTCTAAAGCCCGGCCTCTATTCTGTGGGAATACAACCTAACCAGGTCAGTTCATCCAGACAGAGACTCCAGCTGTTTGTACTTACAGTAAAAATACTTCACACTCTATTGTTATTGAGGCATTATGTTTGTGGTGTGTATGTGTGTCTGTGTGTGCATGTGCATGCATTCATGTGTGTGTGTGTGCGCATGTATGTGTGTGTGTGTGTGTGTGTGTGTGTGTGTGTGTGTGCATGTGTGCGTTTGTGTATGTGCACGTATGTTTGCGTGTGTACTGTACTGTATGTGTGTGTGCGTGCGTTCGTGTACATGTATGTGTGTATGTGTGCATGTGTGTTCCTCAGTTCTCTTCCCAAGGTGAGGGTCTACCGTACCCCCTGAATGAGCCATTGAAGCACCTATTATTAGAGATGAGTACCAACCACTTGTAATTCAAGTAGAGTGGGCAGCTTTGTCCTGCAGCTCTCCCATTGTCTCACGCCGGCACCCGTGCCCCCGAACCCCGGCCCGGCACAGGGCCTCCCCTAACACCAGGGGACTGGAGGGAGGGAGAGAAAGGAAGAGGGAGGGAGAGAAAGAACGAAGGGAGGGGAAGATCTAGAAAAAAAGAAAGGCGAGAACAGCCTCTCTGCCCTCCACACCCCAGCATCCAGGAAGAGGGGGGAGGAATGTGAGGTGTTGGCTGTGTGCCAGCAGGTCTGGTTATTCTACTCATGGGGGGCGCTGCTTGGTTTCCCTTACAGCTCAACACAAGACCAGGAGCCCCCTGCTGGTCTGGGAGGGGAAGTAGACCGGGGGGGAGAGAGAACGCACTTGTTGCACTAAGGTCCCTGTTACAGCACCTGAGACGACACAGAGGTAGCCCCAACAGAGGATGGAGTAGAGGGGAGTTCACACACAAACTAACACACACCCACGTGCGCGCGCACACACACACACACACACACACACGTGAATAACAAGGGATTAAAGAGTTGTGTCCCAGCATGGTGCTCCCTGTGTCCACACCATTACCAAACCAATGCAAATCTCTCACAATAGCCCCCCTCTCTCCAGAACGGAGGGAAGAGAGAAAGACTGAGGGAGAGGGGGGAGCTTTGATGGACAGCCGTTTGGCAGGATGCCAGTGGGACCGGCGACACCTCGGCCAACTGTTATTATCCATGGGGTGTGGCAGAGCGCTGGAAGCCTGGTGACTACTGTATATGGCCTAAACCTCCGTACTGTGTAGGCTACTGTACATCTGTTGGAGGAAGGGGGAAGGACATCCATTTAGCCTGGGGTTTGTCATGTTTTCAACCGGGCCTCACTGAGCATGGGCCCTAAGAGGAGTACAGTATATCACCCTTAATTCAGATGGATGGTTCTGGATTTCAAAATAACAGTTTGTGCTTATGAAAGACATGTCTGGTGCCGGTCCGAGCACATATCTGTATGTGTACTTAAGAGGTCCTCTGGCAGCGAGTTCTGATAACACAATAGCCCTCGTTAAACCAGCATCAGTTTGAATTGCGAGTTTTGAGGGGTCAAACATGTCGCCAAACTAGCTTGGTACTGTACTTGTTAGGACATGTAACATACTGATCTTACAGAGAAAAACCTCTTGATGCATGAAGCTACAAATAGCACACTGGTCAGAAACCCCATAGAGATGGAACTGAAGTTGTTGTTTTTTTTGCACAGAGAGGGCTTTCGAAAGTTCATGTGCCATTTATCCAGGGCCCTGGAGATGGTGAGAGCGTGCCATCCAACAGCTATGTTTATTTATCAAGCCTTTGTCAGAGCCAAGTCCAGGCCCCGGAACTTCTGCGCTGCAGCTGTGTTTCCTTGGCTGGGTTTCATGGCGACACGCACGGCTGTTCTCCCAGCACCATGATGCTAGCGCGGCTGGCATGGCCCACCGTGGCTCAGTACCGGGGCCCTTTGCTGGATCAGCAAGCTTAACCCAGCCAAATCTGGTGCCGCGCACTGGGTTTTGACTGATAATCAATCTTGCGCGCTCCTCGACAGTTGTCACTGGGACAGGCAGAGGAGCAGGTGGCAGATGGGGGCTGTCTGTAGAGACCGAGGACCACTAGGTGTGTTGTACGCGCGCACGAGTGTGTGTGTGTGTGTGCGTGCGTGTGTGTGTGTGTGTGTGTGTGTGTGTGTGCGTGTGTGTGTGTGCGTGCGTGCGTGCGTGCGTGTGTGTGTGTGCCCGCCCGGGCTGGTCCATGTGGAGGGCATGGGTATGGGCAGAGCACAGCCAGGCACAGTCCAGAATTAGAACACCTCAGAAGGACAGGAGCAGGACAGCCAGCCAGGTGGAGGGGGTCTGGTCCAACTCACACTCTGAAGAAGACCAGCCTTTCTTAAAGTTTGCAAGCACTGTGTTTGGTAAAATAACCCACCATCCACTTAATGACATTTGACCTCATTTCCTTTGTATTGATGCTGAAAGAAATAGTTTTTTTTTATTAAAAGTATATTTACAGAAGAGGAAGCCTGTGGATCGGGGGCGAACTGCAGACCTTGAAGTCAGCTTGACATAATCGTCACATCACTTTAATTCACTTAACAGGGAAGGCATACAGTACAGGCACAGCTCTGCATGTGATGTTGTTGAAGCCTGTCAAGGGGAGAGGGAGAGAGCGAGAGAGAGAGAAAGAGAGAGAGAGAAGGAGCAGTAGAAGGTAGAAGGGAGTGGAGGTGCCACAGGTGCGAGGCGTGTGCGCGGTGAACGCTGTCAGGCAGAGTTTTCCACTGTTTGCCCAGCGAGCTGATGTGTTGTGACGGGCCGTGATTGACACAGGGAGGTGTGAGTGGCGGACAGGAGCGAACGCGGCTGCTTCTGAGGCGATATCACTCCATGTTTACATCCGTCTAATTGCTGACTTATTTAGACGTTTGTCAGCGGCAGCCGGCGAGCCAGGTACAGCGCGGTAACGCGCAGGCACCGCTTAATTGCTCTGTCATTTTCTGTACTTCCGCAAGAGCTGGAGAGCTGTTAAATGAAGCATGGGAAGCCCGCCTCGATGTGTTGCAAATGCTCTCCAGAATGTTCCCCCTCTCCATTGTCTTATCGACAGGCATGGAACCCAGAGTGGAAGGTGCAGGTGAGATACTCTCGCATGGTGTGTAATTGCAATGTGGTGCGAATCTTCTCTTGTGACTGTGAGGGCTGTGACCTTTTTTTAAGCACAAATGTAAAACAAAGGAGTGATGTTTCCCTCATATCTCATCTTGAAAACTCCAGGAAACAACAACATCTGTTAATTATAGCATACTGTTATGGGAGACTAACTGCGCGTGTGTGTGTGTGTGTGCGCGTGTGTGTGTGTGTGTGTGTGTGTGTGTGTAGCTGGGTGACTGTGAGTGTATGTACGTATGTAGTGTTCAACTCCCCCAAGTTCTCCCATACAACTTCCCTTCTCCGTTCTCCAGACCCCTGCCTGAACACTACGCTCCAGGCCCCTGCCTGAACACTACGCTCTGGTCTGCTACCTCCAGGCCCCTGCCTGAACACTACGCTCTGGTCTGCTACCTCCAGGCCCCTGCCTGAACACTACGCTCTGGTCTGCTACCTCCAGGCCCCTGCCTGAACACTACGCTCTGGTCTGCTGCCTCCAGGCCCCTGTCTGAACACTACACTCTGGTCTGCTGCCTCCAGGCCCCTGCCTGAACATAACGCTCTGGTCTGCTGCCTCCAGGCCCCTGCCTGAACACTACGCTCTGGTCTGCTGCCTCCAGGCCCCTGCCTGAACACTACGCACTGGTCTGCTGCCTCCAGGCCCCTGTGGTCAGTCGACCCGGTCACAGATATTTTCTGTCCTGGCCCAGAAGTGGTGGAATGAACTGCCCACTGACGTCAGGACAGCAGAGCCCATCTTTCATCGCAGGCTCAAAACTAATCTCTTCAAGAGATACTACCCCAACCCTTCCTCTTAAGCGCCTATTGTACTTGTATTTATCAGCTGTTTGACTTAAGCACTAGATTAAGGTCTTAGTTGCTTGCTTAGAAAGGAGATGCACTTGTGAGTTCTGGTGAGTAGTAGTACACTTGAGTACAGTACCTATGTTAAATGCAATGGATAAAAGCAACTGCTAAATGGCTGTAATGTAATGTGTGTGCGGGCGGGGGTGCCTTGTAGGTGCGAGAGTGTGTGTGTTTGTGTGTTTGTACTCATCTCCCTCCTCCTATCTCTCATGGTGTTTTACCCCGTACTGCTCTCCCAGCAGTCGCTCTGTGTCCCTGTTGAAAGATTGTGTTTCAATAAAGTTTTTGGATTTTCCTTGAGACCACGGGGAGATGAAGGGGGAAGACTCAGGCCCTTATACATTCATGCTTAGGCCTCAGTGGGGTCACAACAAACACAATATTGAATCAGAGGGAAATAATCAGTTGATTAGTAGCAGAGCCACGCTAAGGTGAGTTTTGATTACAGCTAAATCGCGGTATTACTCCCTGACACCCCTGGCAGCTGCTTCGCTCAGCCAGGGTGATTTATGGCCCCTATCAGACACACCGGCCTGCTGTCTGCTACCAAGACTGCATCTATCTGCAGATGCTGCTGCTGCTCCAGATGCTATGTTACTGCTGCTAATGCTCCTGCCAATGTTAGGTTACTACTGATATTGCTAGCGCTAATGCTACCGCTAACACCGCTAAAGCTGTCGGGCTTAGTGGGAGATGGACAGTAGCAGCTAACACAGGGAGGATGGTACTGATCAGGAAGAGATGTGTGTCATGCTGATGATAGACTAGGTTTAACAAGAGACGACAGCTGCAATGACGATTGTGTATGATAGTACAGTATGGTGGAGAGCTCAAGGTATATATAGAGAGAGTGATACCAGAGAAGAGAGATAGGCGAGAAGAGGAGAGGAGGAAGAAAAAATGAGGGGAAAGAAAGAGAGATGGAAGAGAGAGAGAGAGAGAAAAAAAAAAGGCAGAGAAAATCACTGCTGCTTCAGGTTTTCCAGCCAAATGTACTCACCTGTCCAGTCCGCCCACCCACCGACCCCCTCCATCCCAACCCCACCCCCCAGCCCATCTGTCAACGAGTGTGCCAGGGGGGTGGGGCTTCCTGTGGATCGGGGGTGGGGTCATGCCAGGGCCAGACCCTCCCACCGGATGAGTAAACTATGCCAGGCCACACCTCCCTCTTGGTCACATGACCAGGTCTTTTAAATACAGTTGGTAGTCGTTTGTCACCGTTCAAGTTCGGTGTTAAAGGAAAATGCTCGTTTTTGACAACCTGGACCTTATTTACGACATATTATAAGAAGTTTGACTCACCGAGATCACTTTTGTGTTGTTCGGAGGCCTGTAGAAGAAATTTCAAATCCAGCGCGAGCCAGTATATCCATGTAATGGCGTCAGACGGGGCAACGGGAATGCAGTTTCTCAAAATCCATTTTCGGCCGCTAAACGGTTGTTTTCATCAATCAGATTGGATGAATCGACAGTTGAGATTCCTCAACGCGAGCCATTGTTGTTTTTGTTTTCAAATACGGGGTCTTTAGCCTCTGTAATATGATCTTTACACGCCTCTCCCCCACTTGCTCCAGCACGCATGCGCACAGGCCAGCGCGCAGACTGGCTATTCTCCGGCTCACATTCTCTGCGCTACGATCGGATTGTTGCTGACGAATGACGACGACAATATTCTCGGCACCAACAACGATCGTAGCGCAGAAAATGTGAGCGCGAGTGTAGCCTACAGACGGAGAATAGCCAGTCTGCGCGCTGGCCTGTGCGCATGCGTGCTGGAGCAAGTGGGGGAGAGGCGTGTAAAGATCATATTACAGAGGCTAAAGACCCCGTATTTGAAAACAAAAACAACAATGGCTTAGGGCTGAACGATTAATCGATTTCAAATCGAAATTGCGATTTGAAACAACGCGATTAGCAAATCGCAAAGGCTGCGATTATTTTAGGCTGCGTTATGAAGCGTGTCTGGGTCTGGACCAGCGTTTCCCCTTGGATGACAGTTATGCTCACCAATCATTAATACGGTGCTTGCTCAACAATCAAAAGTGGCCAATGGCAACTGCTGTAGGGTCCGCCCACCAACAACATGAGTGAAACTACGAGTGAACTGAACACATGGCTAGCCTACACCGGTAGCTCAGTAGCCAACGTCTTCGTGACCCGGAAATGTCATCGGCTGAGCCAGAAGAAATAGAGCATTTAATAGCTAAGAAAAGCAGTACATCCGTAATATGGCAATATTTCGGGTTTCAGGGGACAGATGTACAACAGAGAACAGTGCTTTGTAAGACCTGCCGCGGAACAGTTGCTACATCCCGGGGAAACGCCACCAACCTGTATCAACACTTGAGTAAGCACCACAAGGAGATATACGATGCCTGCATGGCCAAAAAAGCCAGTGAAAGTAACGTTAGCAATGTACCCCAGTCTAGCAAACAATCCTCCATTTCACACTCATTTGCAAGCGTTACCCCGTATGAAAAAGGATCACGAAGGCACCGTGAGGTAACCAACGCCGTGACAAAGTACCTCGCTAAAGACATGGTGCCTGTTAACACCGTGACAAAAGACGGGTTTCGAAACCTTGTCCAAACGCTGGATAAAAGATACGTGCTTCCCTCCCGCACATATTTCAGTCAAGTCGCCCTCCCAGAACTGTATGCGGATGGATGAAGGGAGAGATTGAGGGAGAGAGGGAGGGATGGATGAAGGGAGAGATTTAGGGAGGGAGGGATGAAGGGGGAGAGAGGGAGGGATGAAGGGAGAGATTGAGGGAGGGAGGGAGGAACAGAGGGAGGGGTGGATGAAGGGAGAGGGAGGGATGAAGCAAGAGATTTGAGGGAGGGATGGATGAAGGGAGAGTGGGGGAGGGAGGGATGAAGGGAGAGATTAAGGGAAGGATGGATGAAGGGAGATTGATGGAGGGATGGATGAAGGGAGAGATTGAGGGAGGGATGGATGAAGGGAGATTGAGGGAGGGATGGATGAAGGGAGAGATTGAGGGAGGGATGGAGGAAGGGAGAGAGATGGGGGGGCAGAGGGAGGGAGGGAGGGAGGGACAAAGGAATGGAGAGAGAGATGGATGGAGGGAGGGAGGGGGGATTGGTCCGGGGCCACTATGCTTCTGTTTTGAATAATTGTTATGCACTTAATCCTAGAGGCCGCACATTTTTGGCATTCTGTTTAACATTGTCGTTGCTGTTCATGTGAACGACCTACCTCTTTTGCAATGCCAGAGATTATTTACTGAAAGATCCTGTTATTTTCTTATTGTAAAGTTTTATTTATTAGTATTATTACTTTATTTAACTTGATGGCAGAATGTGCAACTTGGATGCTGCTCCTGAGCTATAAGTGATTGACTTGCCTCTTGAAAATGTCCTAGTCCTAATAGCTCATGTATGTTCCATGCCCATGGACACTGTGAAAGACGTGTATGTTGATGGATGGATGGATGCTGCTGTTATTTATCAATAAAAGGCCTACAAGTTGGAAAAGTTGGAAGCTATTTATATTTTCATCCTTGCATTAGAATATAGAACAGTTGATTTTCTCATGCAATCTCATGTGGTAGGTGTTTAAATCCATTACACAGTGAATATTGATGTTTTTTAAAAATATCGCAAATCGAATCGCAATCGCAATTTCAGTCAGAAAAATCGCAATTAGTTTTTTTCCCCAAATCGTTCAGCCCTACAATGGCTCGCGTTGAGGAATCTCAACTGTCGATTCATCCTATCTGATTGATGAAAACAACCGTTTAGCGGCCGAAAATGGATTTTGAGAAACTGCATTCCCGTTGCCCCGTCCGACGCCATTACATGGATATACTGGCTCGCGCTGGATTTGAAATTTCTTCTACAGGCCTCCGAACAACACAAAAGTGATCTCGGTGAGTCAAACTTCTTATAATATGTCGTAAATAAGGTCCAGGTTGTCAAAAACGAGCATTTTCCTTTAAGACCAACTAAGCAGACATGAGGTACAGACATGATGTTTAAGAAAAAACATTGCAATGAACTCAGGGAGACAGAGGAAGCGGACCTAGCACAGCGTAGCCAGCATGGCTCAGGGCTGCCCCAGCAGAACCAGGCCCAGGAAAACAGGCTCTCTGATTCTTTGATCTCTTAAATCGAACCTCCTAACCCTCTCTAGGGTCATGTGCGGGTTGATCCCTGTCACTCCCTCTTCCCTCCCTCCTTCCTACCCCCCTTGCTGTGAAATAATGTACACTAATCTGATTATGAGACGAATCAGAACACACAAACCATCTGAGAGAATCCACCTGGAACAAAGACTGTGAGTCTGTGCGCAATGCATGTGTGTGATTGAGAGAAAGCGAGTGAAAGAGAGATCGTGAGAGGTGAAGAGAGAGAGAGAAGGTGTCACTGATCTTAAGAGCTCCCCCCCTGGGCTCCTTTATGAATGGACATCAAAGAGCCATCAGGCTGATCACGCAAAGCCATGTCAAACCAGTAACGGAACAGCAGCAGTGTTTACTCTTCCAGAGAAATTCCACCAGTCTGTTTGGTGTAGCTGGGTATTTAACTTCACATCACCTATCCATTTTCACATACAGTATATCCATCCCTCTCTCCGTTCCATCCCTCTCTCCTGTCCTCTGAGATACCTGTGATAACTCCTCTCAATGGAGCCTCCCATTCCTCTACTTCAGATACATGAAGATAGATAGATAGATACAGTAGATAGATAAATAGATAGATAGATGGATAGATACAGTAGATAGATAGATATATAGATAGATCACAGACAGAGGGAGAGGTGTTGACAGCAGACACATGCTGCCTACGCCCTCTCTTCCTCTCTCTCTGACTGTCTCTTTCTTCTGTCTTTCTTTCACTTCCTCCTGTGTGTATCTGAGTTGTTTTTGCATGTGTGTGTGTGTGTGTGTTAGGGCTGCTCGATTAATCGGATTTTAATCTAGATTACGATTTGGGCTGTCAACGATCATTAAAACTAAATAATCGCCATAAAACGATTTTGCCCAAATCAAGCGCACCCTACACTGCAGAGCTATACTGTGCTTGGCCCCTCCCCCACCCCCCAAAGCCCCAAAACAAACACTTCAAAGCGAGACGAGTTGTCAATCGAGGCGCACGCATGCTCCTCTCGAACAAAACACGACAAGAAGAAGATTATGGCAGCAGAAAGAGAGGTGGACAAGAGAGCTAAAACAACGTCAGTGGTGTGGAAACACTATGGGTTCGCGGAGACAGATTTGGACCAAGTTGACACGGTGTGTAAAATCTGCTACACAGTCGTAGCTGCCCCTCAAAGTAGCCCTTCTCAGTGCATTCCGCTCGCTCATGCCAGACAACAGTTGCCGGTCCATTCACTTTGCCGTCTAAATAAATCGGTGTCGGCCTATTTAGGAGAGGCGCTCATATTTACAAGTGTCAGATAAACATGAAACGTCACTTACCTAAGCAAAAGGGTCTATTTTACCAAATGCTGGGTTTTGAAGCCTCGGCGCTACCATTAAATAACTTATTTAGACACGTTCTGTCCTAGTGAAATTATTTTTCCGAGGTAGTCTTCTTCTGTGGTGGTGACGGTGCTTTGAAGCTTCTTTATTTATCAGTTTTGGCACTTTTATTAATTTATTTTCAAGGTCAAGGTTCACTATTTGTCTCCCAAAGAACATTGTTAAAAAGAAAAGCCACTGTCAACATTTAATAAATTAATTGTTATCAAAGTCAATAATTTGATTTGTTAAGAAAATGTTAAAACTTTTGATTAAAAAAAAAAATTCAATGAATAATCGTGTTTAATAATCGTGATCTCAATCTCAATCAAAATAATCG
Source organism: Borostomias antarcticus (assembly GCF_949987555.1). Classification (NCBI taxonomy): domain Eukaryota; kingdom Metazoa; phylum Chordata; class Actinopteri; order Stomiiformes; family Stomiidae; genus Borostomias; species Borostomias antarcticus. Next base: position 16,078,845 of record NC_140251.1, read on the forward strand.
TGATTATGATTTTTGCCATAATCGAGCAGCCCTAGTGTGTGTGTGCGTGTGCGTGTGCGTGCGTGCGTGTGTGCGTGCGTATGTGTGTGTGTGTGTTTGTGTGTAGACGGGCACGCTCCCTGCCTGCCAGTGCCAGCCCCAGCTCTGATGGGTGGCGGTGGCGGTGATGTGACATGGTGTGTCATAATGCAGCGTGACGGACAAGCTGTCATGTCAGCCCACCTCACATCAGGCCTGTCACATGTTTATTCTCTGTTCCTGGACCTGACCCTCTGCCCTGGCTGGCTACACCGCTGTTTATCTGGCTTGAGATGTTAGTTCAACTTTTAATACTGTTTGGGTGATATCAATACAAAGAGATCTGACATTCTTTCAGAGGATCTAGTTAGTGAATCTTGAGTTTTCCAAAACTCTTCCATAATCAACTGGAACTGAAAAGGACTTTTTAGTCAACTTGTGATATTCCCACTATTTATTTATTTTTCTTTCTTTCTTTCTTTCTTTCTTTCTTTCTTTCTTTCTTTCTTTCTTTCTTTCTTTCTTTCTTTTTTTCTTTTTTTCTTTCTTATTATTATTCTCCCCGTTTTTTGTCTCCTTAACTACTTCTTCATACTTCATACATGCCACTGTCCACGCCATGGACCCCACAATTCAGCCCCTGATTGGGCAAGAGATGCATGGTCTTCGCCGGTGGGTGCATGGAGATTGCCCGGTCCGTATTAGTACTAGCAGTAGCTGTGACATACAGCTGCAGCAGCTAGCCCACCTCACATTTTCTCCAAGAAATGTACCTTCTAGTTTCTCTTACTCTTCGAAACCAATTCAGGAAGACAAAATCATAGTTAAAAAGCTTTGCAGTGCATGGACATGAGTTAGCTCAGCCACTGAGGAGCATAGGCCCGGTGGTTGCCGTGGAGACTGTGTCTGCATGTATGTTTGACTGCCCTCCTGCTGCCGTGGGCACCAGCTCTGTGCCACTGCCCTGCATTAGCTCAGTAGGAGCTGGTCTCCATGCCAGGGCTGCTCTCTTCTCCTCCTCTCCTCTCCTCTCCTCTCCTCTCCTCTCCTCTCCTCTCCTCTCCTCTCCTCTCCTCCCTCCATCCCTGTGGGACATGAGGGAGATGGCAGTCTCTCACCCTCCTTGCTATGCTAGGCTGCTCAGGAGCAGGGTGTGAATGTGATTATTGACTGGAGCAGTCCCCAGGCTTCCCCAACACACACACACACACACCTACACACACACACACACACACACAGACTTTAACTCCTCAGAGTGCTATTTGGCAGCGTGAATGTATCTCCTCAGAGCACTGTTGGCTGCCACATGCCCCGGTCCTTCTTCACGCCGGCTTGTCTTTTACCGCTCCACACACGTTCCGTCCCCTGGACGTTCCAAATGAGAACCGGCACGAGACGTAACGTAAGATCCACCCAGAGACAGAAGAGCTGCTAGGAAGCAGAAAGTCTTTTTTTTCCCTGTGTGGGAGGGAAGGGGGGAACGTAGTCAATCCGGCATCGCTACAGAATCAAAAACAATGCAACAAGTCAGTATTCAACCTCCTCCCTGTTGATACTCGCCGGCATGAATTATGCATGAGGCCGTCAGCGCGCCTCCCCAAGTGATGGGTCCCGTTCTCCTCACTCCCTGCCTGGGTCATTTTACTCCTCTCTTCTCTCTAAACCCTCCTACCGCCCCCCCCCCCCCACCCCGCCCCCTACACCCACACAGAACTGTGTCACTATTTGCCAACCATCACCATACACACATTTGGTCTGTTTGAGTGGGCCTGTAAGGAGTAAAAGATATAAATATGTTGGAGAAGCCCCACACATCCCGGACAATTTGGTTCCTATTGGGGTTCAGGGAGCGTGTGATTGGTGGAGTGGCTGTGAATGTGTGGCAGAGCTCCCATGCTGCTCGGAGGCAGGGCCCCTCCACGTCCCCTCTTGTTCTCTCTCACACACAACCCCTTCCCTCTCCATTTAACCCCACGTCTGATCAACCTATATCTACACACACACACACACGTACACACACACACAGATGCAGACACATGCATACAAAGACACACTTACAGAAACAGGCGCAAATACAGTCCACGCACACACACACACACACACACACACACACACACACACACAACACAAATAAACAAACAATCACATACACAGAAACCACACTCAGACATCCACCAATATTTCATGGAAAATAGTGTGGATGCATCCTACTGTAGCTGGGACTGATCAGTGGTGTGTGTGTGTGTGGGGGGGGGGGGGTGCAGTGAGCCGTTGAGGCATTAGCGATTCCCCGCGCGTTCAGTCCACTCGCCCGAGCAGAAGATCAGGACGCATATTCAATGCAGCGCTGCTATCTCACTGGGCTTCAGAGGGAAGCATGGCTCACAGGACAGCATAGCGCTGCTGAGATGGGTTCACTCTCTCAATGAGAGCACACTAACCGTTTTAGCCAGGCACAGAGAGCGCAGCTCATCTGTATGATTAGATATCCACCCAGGTACAATGGCATGGCTCATGCATTGATACTCTTATAAAGCCCATTGGAAAGGTAGTTCTGCTAAGTCATGCTCTTATCTGCCTGTATCCTTCAGTAGGCCCAAAAGGTACTGTATGACCAAATCTACCTGCAGGTACAAATAAAGTAAACAAAACAAACAAACACAAAACATGTCCCACTATAGCCTACGCTAATCTAATACATAGAATTTGAAATTCCATTATAGGCTACATCTTAAATATTGAAAAAGCAAGTATAGAAGTCATGTTTAAGTCATGTTCTCTCTCTATGTCTGTAGGGCTTAATGCTAAATCCAGATATATCTAAATGCAGAGGGAGAGTAGGCTACTGCAGGTCCTATTAGTGCTCCCTACGGGTGGAGCCTGTCAGTCTATAAATGGCGTCACTGAGAAGCCGAGGCGCTATGAAAGATGGGCTCGTGCTCATCACACTGCGCCAGGGAAGATCCACACGCGTAGAGGCGGCGATATTTAAGACGACAAGCAGTTGACCATCAGGCTGCCAGGGTCGTAGAGGGGTGATGGCTGTCAGCACAGATACTGTAGCTACGTCCGCACCGGACACACAGCGGCAGTCAAATTAGCCGTGGACTGAGAACAGTTGGGAGATTTGGCCTTTTGAGTTTTGTTAGGGCTGAGCTGTTACTGATGTTTTGTTGCGTTATCTAGTCCCTGTCTGTAAATCAGACAGAGGTTGAATCACAGCGAGGTCTATTGATTGGGTAGATTTTGCAGGTGTTGCAGACATTAGTAGATGTAAGCAGGGTTGTAGGGGAGGGATGCAGTAAAACATATCAGAACTATTCTTAATAGGGTCTCAGAGGCGAGATCAACAACCACATCACATCAGGTGGAAGAACCCACATTAGGCCAATCAGAAGTGATGTTTGCGGTGCTAAGCAGCGCGTTGACTTAGTGGAAACATGCTCACTTGGTCCACGGTTGGTTTGTGTGATGTTGGCTGTTAAGCACCACGGTTCACTGTTGCCTTCTGGCACCACAGTCAGCCTTGAGCCTGAGATATCACTGCTTTCCCTCTCTCCCTCTTTCGCTCTCCTTCACTCGCACTCCCTCTTTCTCTCACACTCTGTCTCTCTCTCTCTCTAGCCTCTCCTCCGTGCTGAAGGCCCCTGGCTTGCCTCAGCTCCCTCCCAACTCCAGCGCTCACCGCTCTTCACCCCAACAATGAAAAGGAGCTTTCAGCAAGGCTGGTTCCAATTCATCTGTGATAAATGAGAAGATAAGGCAATCAGTGCACACCATGACACTGTGTGCAGCTAGTTAGGCACACTTCACGACCACTCAGGTGTGCCTGCCAGTCCTTACGGTTGGGGGGGCTGGGGTGTGTATAAATACAGTAGTACTCGCAGCCCTCCATGGAGGCTGCTCCTAGCAGGACCCGGCTCCTTGCCTAGCATGGCTCTACCTCTGGCAGGACTCGTACTGTCTCAGCTCCTCAGTCGGCAGCTCTGGATCCACTGGTGGGGTAGAGAAGAGGTGAGGACCAGAGGAGTGTGTGGATACCGTCCGTCTGGCCCAGAGTGATGTTTTTTTTTAATCCTTGTGGGTCTCCTGTGCTGGACGGCTGCAGAGCAAGAATGGACGGGGCCGGGCGGGATGCGCAGGAGGCCGGGGGTGGGGGTGGGGTGGGGGGGTTCCAGTGCGGAGAGGAGGTTGGTGATGAACCTGAGACAGGTGAGCTCTGAGAGAGGATGGGGCTGATGGGCGGTGGGGAGAGAGAGAGAGAGAGAGAGAGAGAGTGAGTGAGTGAGTGAGTGAGAGTGAGTGAGTGAGTGAGTGAGTGAGTGAGTGAGTGAGTGAGTGAGTGAGTGAGTGAGTGAGTGAGTGAGTGAGTGAGTGAGAGAGTGAGTGAGTGAGTGAGAGAGAGAGTGAGAGAATGAAAGAGAGAGAGAGAGAGAGAGAGAGAATGAGAGAGAGAGAGAGAGAGAGAATGAGAGAGAGAGAGTGAGAGAGAGAGAGAGAGTGAGAGAATGAGAGAGAGATTTTGGTTTTGGCTTTGGATTGATTACTTTTCTGTGTGTGTGTGTGTGTGTGTGTGTGTGTGTGTGTGTGTGTGTGTGTGTGTGTGTGTGTGTGTGTGCGCGCGCGCACGCTCACGCATCCCCCCCTACTACAGCGCTCCTCCGTAGATAGAGACATGTAGGCAAAACTGAAATGTAATGGCTTACAAGCTGTAATGTGAATGCTTTCAAATGTGATTACCTTTTAGATTATATTGGCACGGAAAGTAATTCACATTCCCATGGAAATTACAATCTGCCTCACCAACCACTCAATACTGCAGCTCCTCAGAACATCTCCCCTGAAAATTATCCACTGTGAATCAAAATCCTGCGGCTCAAAGTATCTTGGGCTCAGATTAGTTGGACTTGCTGTGTGGATTTGTAATGAATCTGAATCGTTGGTTTTTACAGAGCACTGGAGGTAGGATGAGAGACGAAGAAGAGTTATTCATACTCTAGCTGTTTTATCTCAATATTTTAATCAGATCTGCTATCTTTGATACATTTTACAGTGTGTTTGTGCGTGTTTGTGTGAGTGTGTGGATGTGTATGTGTGTGCTGGAGGCAATAGGAATGCTATTGTTGGTGTGTAGTGTTTGGGGACAAACAGGCCTTCTGGGGTGGAGCTTGAGAGGCTCCGGGCCCTCTGGTGAATGGAGGGGGCTGAGAGGGCCTCCTCTCTCTGACTGGGGAACTGTCACTCAACACACTACGGCTCTACTGGTGGGAGAGAGAGAGATGGAGAGAGAGAGAGAGAGACCTCCTAGGTGTTTTTTTTAGAAAGTGCATGAAAAGTATATTTCTTACTATACTAACACTAACCGATTCCACTTCCCTCTCTTATAGCGTTCAACTAATACAAATACAGTCTGTATCACATGAGTGTGATGATACATGTGTGTGTGTGTGTGTGTGTGTGTGTGTGTGTGTGTGTGCGTGTGTGTGTGTATGTGTGTGTGTGAGTGTGTGTCCTCTCTCCAGTCTTCTTCTCCCAAACTCCCAAAATGGGTTGAATTGGCCTGTTGGCTGGATGACTGCCTGTCTGATCCAGAGCCGTTAGTTCCGGAAGTGAGAGATCGACAGCCTCACAGCTCATTCTGTGAGCCCCAACAGCTCTAAGTGCTCTGAAGCCACACTGGTGCCCACAGAGATGAAATGAAGTGAAAATTACATTCTCGTCTGGCTCGCAATGAAAATGGAATTTGTGATCATGAAATACCATACACAGTTGTCACTTCTTAAAAAGGTGTCAGCAATTTGCTTCAGTGGAGAAGCTGAATATTTGCCTTGACAGGAAAAGAAGAGCTTTTCCGAGATAGAGAGAGAAAGAGAGGGGAGAGAAAGAGTGAAAAGGCGAGAGAGAGAGAGAATAACAAGAAGAAAAAGAAAAAGAAAAAAGGTGTGATCAATGAAAGAGTTCATTGCCTCGCGCATCATTGCTCTTGTAATATGAGGCTATAGATCTGAGGCCTCTCAAAGTGTCAGCTCGAGAAAAAAGGTCTTCTCTGCTGCCTCTTGACCAGACTGCCACCTAGAGGCCACAGGGAGCATGGCAGGAGGCCTGACTGGTAATGTGAGACATCTGCTCTTGTTCTCACTCACTTTTCACCTCTGAAACTGACAGCAAGTGACACATGTGATGTTTATCTAATGTTCTGGCTCTTAGAATGTTTTTGTGATCCTAGAATGGTTTGTTGATGCTGGAGGTGTCAGTGTGTGATGCTGGTGAGAGATGGCAAGATGCAAAACTAGATTCTGTGTTCTGTCAGATCCTGAATGGGAAGATAGGGTAGGGACTTCACTATGTTGGGTGCATATTGTATCTGTATAGGATGGCATGGAATGGATGGGTCTTGGATATGTTTTATTACTATTATTACCAAGGCAGGCTTACGGTTATAAAAACCATAATTTGTTGCAATTTGCACTCTGCAGAGTATTTGTATATTATGTGTGTGTGTGTGTGTGTGTGTGTGTGTGTGTGTGTGTATGTGTGTGTGTGTGTGTTTGAGGGAGCTGGGGGTGGTGAACCTATTTCACCGGGAGGCAGTGGGGCCTGGTCAGGTGGAGATGGCTGGGCCACCATATCAACAGGACTATGAACTTGAACTCACCCATCCAGCATCAGCATCAGTGCACACACACCTCACCCCATCTGATCCCATGATCACCCCAGGTGAGGGAGAGGGTAGACGGGCAGGCAGAGAGCAGGGAGTCCCAGAAACAACCAGAGTGGATCCAGGCCCACAGACCTCCTGATAACCTGGTTTGTAAGCCCAGGATCAAAGCTCAGCTGGGCTGGAGATGGAGGGATGGGGGTCTAGCTGGTCTCTTTGAAGATGGAAACAGGGGGGGGTGATTTTGTTCTGATGCCAACTGGTTTACAGTGCACAGTTCACAAGCAATGGAGAAAGACTTGTTACTGTGTGTGTGTGTATGTGTGTGTGTGTGTGTGTGTGTGTGTGTGCATTTCTGATCGTGTGCATGTTTGTGTGAATGTGTGTGTCTGTGTGCATTTCTGATTGTGTGCATGTTTGTGTGTATGTGTGTGTGTGTGTGTATGTATGGAAGTGCAGGGCTGAGATGTGAGGGCAGGTTGGACAGAGAGTTCTCTGGGGAAGGAGAGTTGATCCGTATAGGAACCCTTGTGTTAAAAGAAAAGAAGCCATATGGCTGGAGGAACCAAGCTTTCATGCCTCCACAGAGGGAGGAAGCATATAGATGGGACACCAGTGATCTATCAGAGGGCGGAAAAGGTGAAGGAAACTGGACAGGATTAGAATTAGTTTTGAGACAGATGAGTCCAATGTCTGATTTAAATAATGTTCTCAATATTCTCCGCTGAATGTATACGTGTACTATCTTTGATGTAGGCATCCTTTTAGGGCTACAGTAAAATGTTGATATTCTGTCATTTAAATCAGCTGTTTGCTTAATGTCTTGTTTACTATTTTAGAATTAACTTCACTGTAGCACTGGTCAGAAGGAAGCACCTGGAAGAACTTTGATGATCCGCAGGTGGGGGCATAAGGAAGCCCAGGGGGTCATGACCTCCAGCAGCACCCTGTCAGCAGCCTGTGATCTCCCATCATGCCTCATAATGTCTCTCTGGCGTATGAGATGCGGCCCCGGCCTCCTGCCTGTACGAGGCGAGGTGCCCTCTCCCTGGCCCCGCCTCCCTCTGTCACATCCTGTCCTGCCAGCGAGGTGGCGGCTACGTTAGGAGGTAGCACGGAGACCCGGGTTCATGCTACAGATCCGTGAGATGCCAGGGCGATGTGCGCTGAGCGCAGAGAGGATGGTGAAGATAAGAAAGAGAGAGAAAGAGTTCTGAATGTCTAGACAGATCAGAATCAGTTGACGATGAGCTTGATCCTGTAGTATTAGGCGACTTGGAAATCTTGAATGTAAACCTTGGGATTTAGCCAGGAATTGTGACATTCTGGGACATTGACTTCAAATGTAGGGTCGGTGGAGGGTTTCATCCAAATAGGCAAATTCATGACTTTACCGTTTTTGCTGGGTTGTCCTTTGATACAGTATACTGTAACTAAAACCGATCATCTGCTTTGTTCTCAACCTCTGCTTTTACACTAAGTTGATATTTGTTGTAGAACTCCTCTTTTAAAGATATCTGTTGTGAGAGAAATAATAATAACTGTTTTCCCAAACACCTTTTCACATCAGACAATAGTACGTCAGGTCATGTCAACCTATCCCACAATGCACCCTCAATAACCTACAACAACCTTAAACCTCGACAGGCACCTGTCACCACAATTGGCCTTTTGCTCCTTCCTACAGTGTGTACTATATTTGATGCTGCTGCTCCTTCTCTTCTTCTCCCTCCTCTTCCTCCTCCTCCTCCTCCCCCCTCATCTCCTCTCTGTCTAACCCGGATGATATATGCTAATATTCCATATAGACTTTGTCACTAATCAGAATCAGAATCAATTTTATTGCCAGGTACGTTTTTACACATACTAGGAATTTGTTCTGGTACAGTAACACTGATGGATAGACAACATTAGACATGGTGCATGCATTAGACAGGACAGTGCAATGACAGTGCAAAATACAAACTGGTGTGCAATGTGTGTGTATAGTGTGTACAATGCGTTAATGTGTGTACAATGTTTTTATATATACAATATATGTGCCATTATGCTACTGTATGTGTGTGCAGTGAGAGCCTTTGTACAGTACAATAACAATTCATAGTTGTGTTTATCAGTCAGTCATCAAGATGCAGGAGTGGGTGTTAGGGGTCCACCGTTCAAGGGGAAAAATGAATTTACTCGGTAGCTTTATCCAGTGTTTTAGTCAAATGTATTTTTACTCAGTGTCTGATTTACTGTAGCTTTGTTAGGGATGAGGAGGAGGAGGAGGAAGTGAGAGCAGTGCTGTTCTACTGGATCAGTGTTAAGGCCTGGGGCTGGCTGGGGTGGGATGAGGTGGGATGAGGGGGCGGGCCGGTGGGCCCTGGGCACCGAGTTCCTCGTTAACCGGCAGCAGGAACGTGGAGGAGGAAGCGCTGGGTTCTAATGAGCTCTTCAGATCCTAGCCTCCCCCCGGCAGAACCAAAGAAAAGGAAGGGAGAGAGAGAGAGAGAGCGAGCGAGCGAGCGAGAGAGAACTGCTCTGGCTCCATTGTGTTGAAAATCAACACGTAGAGTCGCTTCCCATGGTGTGAAATAACACAGTAACAGCCTTGTGGATTTCACTGGTCAATTTCCTCCCCAGCAGCAGGCCCCCCCAGACCAAATGGCATTGTCTTAAACACGGCAGAGGTTCAGGCTGGCTGTTGAGCTGTGAGGGAGGCAGGCAGCAAGGGAGCAGAGAGAGAGAGAGAGAGAGACCTCTGGAGGGGACATAAGTGTAGTTTATCTAGCCGCCGGGGTCGAGCAGGAAACCAGGAAGTTAACTGACAGGTCATTGAGGAGGCCGCCTGCGGAGGAGGCTGGGCTGACAGCTCCTAGCTTGGTTCATCTCTGCTACTGGCACGACATGTATTCTCACTGTTACACGGAGAGCTGTATAGCTGTAGGCGTCTTTTTATTTAAAGGCCTTTTTTATTTATTTATACTGCTCATCTGAGATGAACTCAGAAGAGACATCAGAAAGAAATGATTGGAGTGATATTTGAAAAGAAAAATGTGTTTAACGCCATTGTGTGCGTGTCTGTGTGTGTCTGTGTGTGTGTGTTTGTGTGTAATCCTAGTAGTCTGTAATCCATGTCAACGGTATCTCTTTGACCCACGCTCCTTTCGTTATGTTGGGTAGCTAGCATTCTTTTCCTGAATGACCTCCATTCATGAAAACACCGCTGTTGGTCTCCGTAGTCACACCCTGTCTGTTCTAGGGTCTGAACGACAACACGATGCCACAAGGGTGACTTCCTCTCCCCGTCCTGTCACCCAGTGTAGCAGACACCAGCGTCGGCTGGGCGGAGCCAGCGTGGCGTGCGAGGCGTGCGAGGGGACGGGCTCCATCTGCTCTCTGTCACTCCATGGTAATTTTCAACAGCACCTGAGGGGGGTCACAGTCCCACCGATCATATCTCCCTGATGGCTGGGTGACCACAAGACGAGGGGCCCCAAACCCAGGGGTCCACATCCAGACAAAGGTTGTCTCCCTCTGTTGTTACTATGTAAGGTCACTGTTTCCCTCTCTCTGTGTGTGTGTGTGTGTGTGTGTGTGTGTGTGTGTGTGTTTCTGTGTAGGTGTGTAGCCATGCTGTCACATACTCAGCAACCTAGCCTTAATGACTCACTCATGTCAGGTTCACTGTCAGAGGTCAGCCATGTTTTTATGGGCAGGTCATGTTGGAGAAGACGACTCTGTCAATAGGAAGACATTTCTCCACACGTGGTTCACGCTGTGCCAGCGCTAGGTCGATAGTGACCAGTGACCTTTCTCCCTCTGCTCTGTGATAGTGTATAGGAAGTGTGTGACACCTGGCTGCTGCTTTTTGGAGACTATG
>NC_140251.1:16094385-16119385 GCF_949987555.1 Borostomias antarcticus
CAGAGGTCCTGTAAGCACTGTGAAGGATATGATTACAGCCAATCATCTGCCTGTGTCTGGACAGAGAGTAAACAAAGAGTAATATCGACAAGGCAGCTAAAATGCCACAACATCATCACCATCACCATCATCATCATCACCGTCATCATTATCATCATCATCATAACCTGACAGACACCTTGGCTATTTTCTCGTCTCCCCCTCCCTCGCACCCTCCCTCCATCCCATCTCCCCCTCCTCCACCTCCAGCCTCTCAGTGGGGAACGAGAGAGAGGCGTCCTGATACAGTGCCTCACATTAGGATCAAGGGGCTGTGAGTCAGAGGCCACTGATTGAGCCTGTCTCCCCAAAGAAAGACTCTCCAACAGCACAATCAATCCAGCGCTGGCTATCGATTCAACAATATCACAGCTGCCTGCTAATGAAAGGCTGGGAGAAAAGAGAGAGAGAGAGAGAGAGAGAGAGAGAGAGAGAGAGAAAGGGGGAGGGAGGGAGAGAAGGGGCAGAGAGTTCTCAGAGGGTTGGAATTACCTTTCGATTTGCAGAGGTCCGCAGTGTTGGGACTCTCATTTTTGCCCGGGCACCTTTCCTCTCCGCTGATCAATACAGCATCAGCCAGCCGCCTCCCCTATAATTATCCTCTCCCCTCCTCGCCGCCAAACAAAGATACGCCGCCATCGCCCAGGGGAACGGAAAAGGTCACGCAAAATCAGCCGGGCCGAACTGAAGGTGACGAGTGAAGAAAGGACCCCCTCTATCTGCTGCCCCCCCCCCCCCCCCCCCGTCTGTCCCCTTGCATTGGTGCGCTTGCTGCGGTACTTAGCTAGCTGGGTTTTTTAATTACTATAATTTTCTCCCAGAAGTGGGAGAGTGAGCTGATGAAGTGAGGCACTCTCCTCCCTGCTGCTCCTGATGAGACTTGATAGGCCTTCAAATTACGCATTGAGACTCCACAGTTAGATTTCCCTTCAGTGTTTAGTGCTAATAACCTGTAGAGCCCCCCCCCCCCCCCCTCTCTCCACCCCTCCCCCTCCTCTCCTCCGAGCTCCACTCCCCCTCTACCTCTCCCTGGTCCCTGGTGTCAGTGTGGTAATTACACTGTGTGAAATCTCTACTGCAATCACAGCTGTCGGACCCTCGGTTGGCAGGCCAGGTCAGTCAGGGCACAGCTCTGTCTCAGAGCAGGCCAAGACAGGGACCCTGCATCTCTCTCTCTCTCTCTCCTTCTCCCTCTTTCTCTCGCTGTCTTGCTCTCGTTATCTCTGTCTGTCGCTCTCTCTCATTGTATCTCTCTCCCGCTCTATGATGGGCTTACTGTTGTCCTCTATAGGATATTCCTTCTCTTGTCACTGATTTAAAGCATGCAAACTTCAAACTGTATTCATATAGTACATTTCATAGGCAGAGACAACACAGTGCGGTTCAATCTAACGTATCTGTCTCCTGCATGGGCTCAGTCTGCGGTTCATGATATCACACACACATCCCTGTTGGACAACACTCATTTACAGACACACACCTTCTGTGGCAGACACTGGAATAGTTCCAACACTCTCAGTGTCAGGGTTGGCACCCGCAGCCCATATGAAATACATTTTCTAAAGTGCCAATGCGTACAATACTTGGTATAAATGCATTGGAACGATACCGTGTCGGAGTTCAGGGACGTTCGCCCACCCTCCGCTGCTGTCCTGCTCTGAAATGGGAATGTTATGCATCAGCGGCCACGGCGGACACCGACAGCGTCCCACCAATCATATCAAGGCCAGGGGGGCCGACGCCTAATCTGTCAAACGGAGGGTGTGAGAGCTCCGTCGGAGTGAGAAGAGAAGGCTAAGAGGAGGCAAGGTGACACCAGGCCTCTCGCTGCTCTTACACAAAGGTTCTACGCAAGACGACATGGAGGGAGAATAGGTGGCTGATAGTGTGGAGAAGTACTGCGCTCATGCTGTTAACGCCAGAGACAGAAATATCCACTGAGGACCTTGTGGGCAGAAGGCTGGTCTGGTCATTCAGTGAGTAAGGCAGTGGGTTTGGATGGATGATGTAAGACCCCAGTGACAGGTGGGCTGGTCTGAGGCTGTTCTCTCTGTGTGAGCATGGCTGGCACCCACTACAATGGGCCGCGGATGAGTTATTGACTTGTGTTCGTAACAATAAGGCTGTGTCTACCAATGTCGATGAGCCATTGATTTCACTGTCGGAAAACAGAGATGTGGGAGGACAAGAAAAGAGGAAAGTACATAAGAAAAAAGGGGGGGGGGCTTTTCACTGTCCTCACAATCAAAGTTACAAAGCAATTCCTTCTGTTCATTCTATCCGTTGGTCTAAAGGTAATATTTTATCTTACACGTCTCAGGCAGGGTTACTTTAGTATGGTTCCAAACCACCTCCACTACAGTATACATGCTTGGAGCTCCCTGGACATCTACTGTACTCAGAGTTCTCCTCCTGCCCCTTTGTGTGAGAGTATTACATGTAGGCCCTACCTATTGGAACTCTGTGTACAATAACACGCCGGTCTCTCCAATAGTTCAGGTCCACTACCAACGACAGCGGTACCACCATCACTGGATCTAGACTAAGCCGGGCAAACTACCTCTGGACACTTCTCATTTGGAACCACCACATGAGCGGCCGCCATGAGACCCAACATGCGCATCGCAGGCAGGACGGTGACCACCACTGAGGGGTAGAACCGAGAACGGACCCGCTCCAGAGCTTCCCTCCTCAGAACCGACAGGCACGCTCTCACGGACACCGTGTCCAGGTTGAGTCCCAGATAGACCATCTGATAGTCCAGCCATGTTCTTCTCCCAGTTGATAGGAAACCCCAGGTATAAGTCACCAGCTTGGCCGTGTGCTCCAACGCTAGCGCCGGTGCTTAGGCTCGAACCAGAAGGTTGTCTATATATGCCAGTACTCTGACCCCCTGACAACGCAGTGATTCTAACGCTGCCGCATTTGGAAAAGGTCCTGGGGGCTGGATCAAATCTGAATAGACATCTTGAGTACTTGTAAGCCACACCTACGAACGGCAAGCACAGGCACTTTCAGTGACGCGGTATAATCTGCACATGGAAGTACGCATCCTTCAGCTCTATGCTGGTGCAAAAGTCACCTGGTTGGAATGCCTTTAACAGGTGTCGTACCGTAAGCATTCGGAAAGACCTTTTGGACACAGCCTTGTTGAAAAGAAAGTCTTGTTGAAAAGACAGCCTTGTTTGGACACACCCTTGTCTTACACTGCCCATCTTCTTGGGTAGTAAAGCCCTTCTTCCCTACCGCCCCTTTCAACACCAGCTCCGCAATCTCTGCTGACAGAGCTGCGGCCTGGTCGGGGGATGACACTGTCTCCAAGAATCCCCGAAAAGGCAGAGGATGACAGTGAAACTGTATGGAATAACCTTCCTTCAGAATGCGCCCCAGCCATTTGGATAGAGTACAGTGCTGGTATAGCTACTGTTCTTCTCTCTATGTCAGGGGTGTGTCCAGACCTTTTGGACTGGGGTGGCACAAGTGGGGCACAATTTGTTCCTTATGTCACAGAGAATTTGAAGCACAAATTATCAGTCTGTCAAGTGTGAAAGGTCCCCCCTTAAGATCAGTTCTCCATTTCAGTCCAATTTCAGAGTCAGTCAGGTCTGCATCCGTGATTATCATGTCACAAAGGCAGGAATGGAGGCACTCCACCAAAAGGGCAATCGAGACCTGAGGTTCAATCGCCTGGAAGGTGCTGCACGACATGAGGAACATGTGGAAGTCTGAGCTCAGCTGGAGGATCAAGCACAACCTCTTTGTCTCCATTGTTGAACCCGTCTTGCTGTATGGGGCAGAAACATGGACACTCATTGCTGCCCTGGAGAACTTGCTGGATGGGTGATAACACCAGGATGCCCCGTATGGCCCAGGGCGTCTAGTGGAGGGAACAAGCTGACCTCTACGCTGCTCTACCGTTGGTGACCACAAAGATAGGTCAGCGAAAACTAAGGCTAGCCGGCCACAGCATACACCATCCTGACCTCATCACTTCAAACCTTGTCGTCTGGGAACTCAGAGCATGGTAAAGCCAAACGTGGTGCTCAGACGATAACGTACGTGCTCAGACGATAACATACGTGCTCAGAGGATAACATACGTGCTCGGGGGATAACATTCATGCTCAGAGGATAACATACGTGCTCAGAGGATAACATACGTGCTCAGAGGATAACATACGTGCTCAGAGGATAACATTCATGCTCAGAGGATAACATAGTGCTCGCTCAGAGGATAACATATGTGCTCAGAGGATAACATACGTGCTCAGAGGATAACATAGTGCTCAGTGGATAACATACGTGCTCAGAGAATAACATACGTGCTCAGAGAATAACATAAGTGCTCAGAGGATAACATACGTGTTCAGGGGATAACATACCTGCTCAGAGAATAACATACGTTCTCAGACGATAACATACGTGCTCAGAGAATAACATACGTGCTCAGAGGATAACATACGTGCTCAGAGGAGAACATACGTGCTCAGAGGAGAACATACGTGCTCAGAGGATAACATACGTGCTCAGAGGAGAACATACGTGCTCAGAGGATAACATACGTGCTCAGAGGAGAACATACGTGCTCAGAGGAGAACATACGTGCTCAGAGGATAACATACGTGCTCAGAGGATAACATACGTGCTCAGAGGATAACATACGTGCTCAGAGGATAACATACGTGCTCAGAGGATAACATACGTGCTCAGAGGATAACATAGTGTACGTGGACATGCTGAAGAAGGTAACATGCTGATGAACTGTGCTCTGGCATGCTGGACTGGAATGTGTGGAGAGGTGTCATCTCAAGATACATCAACTATCGAACTATCGGGTCAAGGTATCTCGCTGCTGAAACGCCCAAACACCCCCCACACACACACACACACACATTACGGCTGCAGTTGCAGGACAGCAGCTGCAGCACTGCCTCAGTGGCTGGAGATCCCTGTGTCCATTCCATGGTGAGCTGGCCATCATCATTTCTGACCTAGCCGTGCTCGACTGGGCCTGGGACTTGCAGATGTTGCTGAAGACTGGCTCTCCAGAGGTCAGTCTGGTAGCTGGCAGGCATAGCGTGCATG
The DNA here is from genome assembly GCF_949987555.1 of Borostomias antarcticus. NCBI lineage: Eukaryota > Metazoa > Chordata > Actinopteri > Stomiiformes > Stomiidae > Borostomias > Borostomias antarcticus. The sequence continues at coordinate 16,099,509 of NC_140251.1, forward strand.
AAGAGACAGTCCTCACATGGTGGCAGCTGGCTAGAGTGGGGGGTATATAGGAAGAAGAAAATTGCAACAAGAATGTGCCCACCCAGATGATACGCAAAGTTGGCCTGGCTCATGGACTAATTATCGAAACGTGCACTCTATTTGAACCTGTGTGGTCACTTTGGTGTTGTTTGACCCACCCAACCTATCCCCAGAAGTGGTTGAACCCAACCAATCCACAACTTTTATTTGAACCATGTTATTGTTACGAAATATCTGTAAATTTGCATGGTTATTTTGATTACTTTTCGTAAATATTAAACAAAAAAGTATGATACTGGGTTGTGTGAACACATGGCAACAGTGGACTACCTTACCAGACAGACAGACAGACAGACAAACACAAGCATACACACAGACCAGAAACTAAAGGTGAGATTCTCACCCCCCAACATTCATCATCGCCTTCCTTTTCCTCATCGATAGCTGCAAAAAGACCTATCACCACCTAGCTCTCTCTGTCGAAAATTATGAGATGGCAGCCATCTCCCCCATCACACTCTCAGCTTCTCCTACCTGGACACAGCTGTCCACAACCCGGACTGATTCTGGACTCAGCCCTCCAAGTGAGAGCTGTCTTTGTGTGCGTCTGTGTGTACTAAGACTTAATTTGGTTCTCACCTTGCAATTAGCAGCTCTTTGCAGTGGCAATCATCCCTGCTCATGGTCCAAACACAGGATTCAAACTCACGCTCTCTTGCTTGTGAGGGGGACACACTAACAGTTGTGCCAACAGGGACGTCCGTCTTGGAGGGACTGTTAGCGTTCCTTTGCTAACTCACCCCTGATCCTGGTCCAAACACAGCTAACTCATCCCTGCTCCTGGTCCAAACACAGCTAACTCATCCCTGCTCCTGCATGGTCCAAACACAGCTAACTCATCCCTGCTCCTGGTCCAAACACAGCTAACTCATCCCTGCTCCTGGTCCAAACACAGCTAACTCATCCCTGCTCCTGCATGGTCCAAACGGAGGAGAGGAGACGATGTCCTGTCTGAGAGGTACACAGATCAGCCACAGGTAGGTTCCCTGTGTGTGTGTGTTCAAGGATGTTTATTTGCTAAGATCAACAAGACACAATGAAAGGCTCAGATGCTTGCAAGTTTTAGGCTCCAGCGAGAATTGAACTCACGACCCCTGGTTTACAAGACCAGTGCTCTAACCACTGAGCTATGGAGCCTTACATACATACACCATTTGTCATTCAATGATGTTTATTTGTTAAGATCAACAAGATACAGGTACTACGAAAGGCTCAAAAGAATGCATCTTGAAGGCCCCAGTGAGAATTGAACTCGCGACCCCTGGTTTACAAGACCAGTGCTCTAACCACTGAGCTATGGAGCCTTACATGCACACATCATTTGTCATTCAATGATGTTTATTTGTTAAGATCAACAAGATACAGGTACTATGAAAGGCTCAAAGGCATGCATCTTCAAGGCCCCAGCATTTGTAAAAGGTCCTGGGGGCTGGATCAAATCTGAATAGACATCTAGAGTACTTGTAAGCCACACCTACGAACAGCAAGCACAGGCACTTTCAGTGACGCGGTATAATCTGCGCATGGAAGTACGCATCCTTCAGCTCTATGCTGGTGCAAAAGTCACCTGGTTGGAATGCCTCTAACAGGTGTCGTACCGTAAGCATTCAGAAAGACCTTTTGGACACAGCCTTGTTGAAAAGAAAGTCTTGTTGAAAAGACAGCCTTGTTTGGACACACCCTTGTCTTACACTGCCAATCTCCTTGGGTAGTAAAGCCCTTCTTCCCTACCGCCCCTTTCAACACCAGCTCCGCAATCTCTGATGACAGAGCTGCGGCTTGGTCGGGGGATGACACTGTCTCCAAGAATCCCCGAAAAGGCAGAGGATGACAGTGAAACTGTATGGAATAACCTTCCTTCAGAATGCGCCCCAGCCATTTGGATAGAGTACAGTGCTGGTATAGCTACTGTTCTTCTCTCTATGTCAGGGGCGTGTCCAGACCTTTTTGACTGGGGTGGCACAAGTGGGGCACAATTTGTTCCTTATGTCACGGAGAATTTGAAGCACAAATTATCAGTCTGTCAAGTGTGAAGGGTCCCTCCTTAAGATCAGTTCTCCATTTCAGTCCCATTTCAGAGTCAGTCAGGTCTGCATCCGTGATTATCTTGTCACAAGGGCAGGAATGGAGGCACTTGACCAAAAGGGCAATCGAGACCTGAGGTGCAATCGCCTGGAAGGTGCTGCACGACATGAGGAACATGTGGAAGTCTGAGCTCAGCTGGAGGATCAAGCACAACCTCTTTGTCTCCATTGTTGAACCCGTCTTGCTGTATGGGGCAGAAACATGGACACTCATTGCTGCCCTGGAGAACTCGCTGGATGGGTGATAACACCAGGATGCTCCGTATGGCCCAGGACGTCTAGTGGAGGGAACACGCTGACCTCTACACTGCTCTACCGTTGGTGACCACAAAGATAGGTCAGTGAAAACTGAGGCTAGCCGGCCACAGCATACACCATCCTGACCTCATCACTTCAAACCTTGTCTTCTGGGAACTCAGAGCATGGTAAAGCCAAACGTGGTGCTCAGACGATAACATACGTGCTCAGAGGATAACATACCTGCTCAGAGAATAACATACCTGCTCAGAGAATAACATACGTGCTCAGACGATAACATACGTGCTCAGAGGATAACATTTGTGCTCAGAGGATAACATAGTGCTCAGAGGATAACATAGTGTACGTGGACATGCTGAAGAAGGTAACATGCTGATGAACTGTGCTCTGGCATGCTGGACCGGAATGTGTGGAGAGGTGTCATCTCAAGATACATCAACTATCGAACTATCGGGTAAAGGTATCTCACTGCTGAAACACCCAAACACCCCCCCCCCCCCCACACACACACACACACACACATTACGGCTGCAGTTGCAGGACAGCAGCTGCAGCACTGCCTCAGGGGCTGGAGATCCCAGTGTCCATTCCATGGTGAGCTGGCCATCATCATTTCTGACCTAGCCATGCTTGACTGGGCCTGGGACTTGCAGATGTTGCTGAAGACTGGCTCTCCAGAGGTCAGTCTGGTAGCTGGCAGGCATGACGTGCATGAAGAGGCAGTCCTCACATGGTGGCAGCTGGCTAGAGTTGGAGTGGGGGGTATATACTGTAGGAAGAAGAAAATTGAAAACAAGAATGTGCCCACCCAGATGATACCCAAAGCTGGCCTGGCTTATGGACTAATTATCGAAACGTGCACTCTATTTGAACCTGTGTGGTCACTTTGGTGTTGGTTGAACCCAACCAATCCACAACTCTTATTTGAACCATGTTATTGTTACGAAAATATCTGTAAATTTGCACAGTTATTTTGATTACTTTTCGTAAATATTAAACAAAAAAGTATGATACTGGGTTGTGTGAACACATGGCAACAGTGGACTACCTTTAATACACAGACAGACAGGCAGACAGACAGACAAACACAAGCATACACACAGACCAGAAGCTAAAGGTGAGATTCTCACCCCCCAACAATCATCATCGCCTTCCTTTTCCTCATCGATAGCTGCAAAAAGACCTATCACCACCTAGCTCTCTCTGTCGAAAATTATGAGATGGCAGCCATCTCCCCCATCACACTCTCAGCTTCTCCTACCTGGCCACAGCTGTCCACAACCTGGACTGATTCTGGACTCAGCCCTCCAAGTGAGAGCTGTCCTTGTGTGCGTCTGTGTGTACTAAGACTTAATTTGGTTCTCACCTTGCAATTAGCAGCTCTTTGCAGTGGCAATCATCCCTGCTCATGGTCCAAACACAGCTAGAGCGGGATTCAAACTTACACTCTCTTGCTTGTGAGGGGGACACACTAACAGTTGTGCCAACAGGGACGTCCGTCTTGGAGGGACTGTTAGCGTTCCTTTGCTAACTCACCCCTGCTCCTGGTCCAAACACAGCTAACTCATCCCTGCTCCTGGTCCAAACACAGCTAACTCATCCCTGCTCCTGCATGGTCCAAACACAGCTAACTCATCCCTGCTCCTGCATGGTCCAAACACAGCTAACTCATCCCTGCTCCTGGTCCAAACACAGCTAACTCATTCCTGCTCCTGGTCCAAACACAGCATACTGATCCCTGCTCCTGGTCCAAACACAGCTAACTCATCCCTGCTCCTGCATGGTCCAAACGGAGGAGAGGAGACGATGTCCTGTCTGAGAGGAACACAGATCAGCCACAGGTAGGTTCCCTGTGTGTGTTCAATGATGTTTATTTGCCAAGATCAACAAGACACAATGAAAGGCTCAAATGCTTGCAAGTTTTAGGCTCCAGTGAGAATTGAACTCACGACCCCTGGTTTACAAGACCAGTGCTCTAACCACTGAGCTATGGAGCCTTACATACATACACCATTTGTCATTCAATGATGTTTATTTGTTAAAATCAACAAGATACAGGTACTACGATAGGCTCAAAAGAATGCATCTTCAAGGCCCCAGTGAGAATTGAACTCACGACCCCTGGTTTACAAGACCAGTGCTCTAACCACTGAGCTATGGAGCCTTACATGCACACACCATTTGTCATTCAATGATGTTTATTTGTTAAGATCAACAAGATACAGGTACTATGAAAGGCTCAAAGGCATGCATATTCAAGGCTCCAGCATTTGTAAAAGGTCCTGGGGGCTGGATCAAATCTGAATAGACATCTAGAGTACTTGTAAGCCACACCTACGAACGGCAAACACAGGCACTTTCAGTGACGCGGTATAATCTGCGCATGGAAGTACGCACCCTTCAGCTCTATGCTGGTGCAAAAGTCACCTGGTTGGAATGCCTCTAACAGGTGTCGTACCGTAAGCATTCAGAAAGACCTTTTGGACACAGCCTTGTTGAAAAGAAAGTCTTGTTGAAAAGACAGCCTTGTTTGGACACACCCTTGTCTTACACTGCCAATCTCCTTGGGTAGTAAAGCCCTTCTTCCCTACCGCCCCTTTCAACACCAGCTCCGCAATCTCTGCTGACAGAGCTGCGGCCTGGTCGGGGGATGACACTGTCTCCAAGAATCCCCGAAAAGGCAGAGGATGACAGTGAAACTGTATGGAATAACCTTCCTTCAGAAAGCGCCCCAGTCATTTGGATAGAGTACAGTGCTGGTATAGCTACTGTTCTTCTCTCTATGTCAGGGGCGTGTCCAGACCTTTTTGACTGGGGTGGCACAAGTGGGGCACAATTTGTTCCTTATGTCACATAGAATTTGAAGCACAAATTATCAGTCTGTCAAGTGTGAAAGGTCCCTCCTTAAGATCAGTTCTCCATTTCAGTCCCATTTCAGAGTCAGTCAGGTCTGCATCCGTGATTATCTTGTCACAAAGGCAGGAATGGAGGCACTTCACCAAAAGGGCAATCGAGACCTGAGGTGCAATCGCCTGGAAGGTGCTGCACGGCATGAGGAACATGTGGAAGTCAGAGCTCAGATGGAAGATCAAGCACAACCTCTTTGTCTCCATTGTTGAACCCGTCTTGCTGTATGGGGCAGAAACATGGACACTCACTGCTGCCCTGGAGAACTCGCTGGATGGGTGATAACACCAGGATGCTCCGTATGGCCCAGGACGTCTAGTGGAGGGAACACGCTGACCTCTACGCTGCTCTACCGTTGGTGACCACAAAGATAGGTCAGTGAAAACTGAGGCTAGCCGGCCACAGCATACACCATCCTGACCTCATCACTTCAAACCTTGTCGTCTGGGAACTCAGAGCATGGTAAAGCCAAACGTGGTGCTCAGACGATAACGTACGTGCTCAGAGGATAACATACCTGCTCAGAGGATAACATAGTGCTCAGAGGATAACATACGTGCTCAGAGGATAACATACGTGCTCAGAGGATAACATACGTGCTCAGAGGATAACATACGTGCTCAGGGAATAACATACGTGCTCAGAGGATAACATAGTGCTCGCTCAGAGGATAACATATGTGCTCAGAGGATAACATACCTGCTCAGAGAATAACATACATGCTCAGAGGATAACATAGTGCTCAGAGGATAACATGGTGCTCAGAGGATAACATAGTGTACCTGGACATGCTGAAGAAGGTAACATGCTGATGAACTGTGCTCTGGCATGCTGGACCGGAATGTGTGGAGAGGTGTCATCTCAAGATACATCAACTATCGAACTATCGGGTCAAGGTATCTCGCTGCTGAAACGCCCAAACACCCCCCCCCCACACACACACACACACATTACGGCTGCAGTTGCAGGACAGCAGCTGCAGCACTGCCTCAGGGGCTGGAGATCCCCGTGTCCATTCCATGGTGAGCTGGCCATCATCATTTCTGACCTAGCCGTGCTCGACTGGGCCTGGGACTTGCAGATGTTGCTGAAGACTGGCTCTCCAGAGGTCAGTCTGGTAGCTGGCAGGCATGGCGTGCATGAAGAGACAGTCCTCACATGGTGGCAGCTGGCTAGAGTTGGAGTAGGGGGTATATACTGTAGGAAGAAGAAAATTGCAACAAGAATGTGCCCACCCAGATGATACCCATAGATGGCCTGGCTCATGGACTAATTATCGAAACGTGCACTCTATTTGAACCTGTGTGGTCACTTTGGTGTTGTTTGACCCACCCAACCTACCCCCAGAAGTGGGTGAACCACTTCTGGGGGTAGGTTGAACACAACCAATCCACAACTCTTATTTGAACCATGTTATTGTTAAGAAAATATCTGTAAATTTGCACGGTTATTTTGGTTACTTTTCGTAAATATTAAACAAAAAAGTATGATACTGGGTTGTGTGAACACATGGCAACAGTGGACTACCTTTAATACAGACAGACAGACAGGCAGACAGACAGACAAACACAAGCATACACACAGACCAGAAGCTAAAGGTGAGATTCTCAACCCCCAACATTCATCATCGCCTTCCTTTTCCTCATCGATAGCTGCAAAAAGACCTATCACCACCTAGCTCTCTCTGTCGAAAATTATGAGATGGCAGCCATCTCCACCATCATACTCTCAGCTTCTCCTACCTGGACACAGCTGTCCACAACCTGGACTGAGCCCTCCAAGTGAGAGCTGTCCTTCTGTGCATCTGTGTGTACTAAGACTTAATTTGGTTCTCACCTTGCAATTAGCAGCGGTAAACCACCATGCTCTTAATCATCCCTGCTCTTGGTCCAAACACAGCTAGAGCGGGATTCAAACTCACGTTCTCTTGCTTGTGAGGGGGACACACTAACAGTTGTGCCAACAGGGACGTCCGTCTTGGAGGGACTGTTAGCATTCCTTTGCTAACTCATCCCTGCTCCTGGTCCAAACACAGCTAACTCATCCCTGCTCCTGGTCCAAACACAGCTAACTCATCCCTGCTCCTGCATGGTCCAAACACAGCTAATTCATCCCTGCTCCTGCATGGTCCAAACACAGCTAACTCATCCCTGCTCCTGGTCCAAACACAGCTAACTCATCCCTGCTCCTGCATGGTCCAAACACAGCTAATTCATCCCTGCTCCTGGTCCAAACACAGCTAACTCATCCCTGCTCCTGGTCCAAACACAGCTAACTCATCCCTGCTCCTGCATGGTCCAAACACAGCTAACTCATCCCTGCTCCTGCATGGTCCAAACACAGCTAATTCATCCCTGCTTCTGGTCCAGACACAACTAGTGTAACTCATTCTATCTCCTGGTCTAGACACAGTGTTATGGTTACAGTCGATGACCCAAAAGCGGACACGATCGGGTGAAGCCCGGGTGCGTGTTTATTGACAAGGCGAGGGTCAGGCAGGAGCAGGTTAGTCAGACAGGTGAGGGTTCAGGCAGGAGCAGGTTAGTCAGACAGGCGAGGGTCAGGCAGGGACGTGGTAGTCAGTCAGGCGAGGGTCAGGCAGGGACGTGGTAGTCAGAAAGGTGAGGGTCGGGCAGGGACGTGGTAGTCAGACAGGCAAGGGTCAGGCAGGGACGTGGTAGTCAGACAGGTGAGGGTCAGGCAGGGACGTGGTAGTCGGGTCAGGTGAGGGTCAGGCAGGGACGTGGTAGTCAGAAAGGTGAGGGTCGGGCAGGGACGTGGTAGTCAGACAGGCAAGGGTCAGGCAGGGACGTGGTAGTCAGACAGGTGAGGGTCAGGCAGGGACGTGGTAGTCGGTCAGGTGAGGGTCAGGCAGGGACGTGGTAGTCAGACAGGCAAGGGTCAGGCAGGGACGTGGTAGTCCAGTCAGACAAGGTTCAGGCAGTGGCAGGGAGTTTTCTGGGGTTATAGGGTTAAGGGTAGGGTTAGGGTTATGGTTAGATTAAGGGGTCAAAGGTTATGTTCAAGGGCATATCATTTTTTTTGTACTATATATATATATTTTTTTAAAGCAGTCAGATCTGATTATCCTTTAACCTCCTGAACTGATGATCATGCATTTGGCCCACATGTGCACTTGCTGCATACAAATTAATAACAACCGATAGGGTTCAAAAAACTTACCTAAACATTACATGTCGGGTTTGTTTACAAACGTTATGCAATTCAATAGGTGAGTGAGCCTCGTCATGGCTCAAATCTTGCCACGTTTGCAATGGTAGGCAAGTCATTGCCGTTAATTCTGGATTGTCCTCTATTGAAAAATAAAATGCTATTTCAATACTGAATCAATACGAGACGCGAGGATTTTCACGTATTTATGTGCACAGAACTGTAGTGTTGACAAAGGCTCTAAGCTTTGTAGCAACCACATTCAACCAGATACTACAGCCAGCCTTTCATGCGTTAACAGCAAGAAACAGCAAGCCAATCCTAGGTGAGGTGTGGTGAGGTGTGTCCTGTGGGCATAGACAGGCACCCGATTGGTGACTTGGGTCACCCAGTGGCCCCTGCTACCATCGTAAAACACAGCAGTCAAGCTATGCAAGGAAAGAGTTCAATGTCATTAAAACTGTTTCCAACTGACAGTCAACTGCCACTGGAACTGAAGAATGTGGTATTCTGGAAATCTGGAGATCTTTTATTATGGAATGCTGATTTGTTCAATGTAAGTATATAAGCTGTGTGATTTATAGTTTTTATTTATAGTTTTTACAAAAAGGCTATTTAGCTAGCTAGCGTTAGCTTAACATAGCTAAGTTTGTTAGCTAACATTTGCTCACGCTAACATTAGCCAGTCTTAGTTAGTGGTTCTTAAACCTTTTGTCACAAGGGTACAGTAAAATATTGACTAGGTGCTTGCCATTTTATTTTTTTAATTTTACCTTTAACATATATTCAAATTATTCGCAAAACAGGCTAACTTCAGTTAGAAGCTAGATACAGTAAAGTAGCTACTAGCTATTAGGGCTGCACGATTATGACAAAAGATAATAATTGTGATTATTTGCTTCAAAATGGTAATTGCGATTAATAATTGTGATTAATAATAATATTAATATATAATAAACAAAATGCTCCCAAATCACGGATGTTGATCCCTTTCTTGCTACTAACTCACAGACCTCGTTTTCGCTCATTCTTTCACTACTCACGGCTGCAGGTACTCTTGTGACACTTGTCTTGACCGACTGCTGTCTTCTCAGTGAAATTGCTGCGCCCAGCACACTCAACGGGAACGCATGTGATTGGTCAGACAGCATAAGCGCCTGTGATTCGTCCGTGTAGTCCTAGCACACTCAATTCAAAGCAAAATTATTAATCACATTAATTGCGGCCTTTTGCGATTAGTTAATTGCAGAGGTCATAATCGCGATTTCGATTAATTCACGATTAATTGTGCAGCCCTACTAGCTATCCTCTATTGTTAGCTAAGGTACCTCCCGCCCCTCCTGAAAGACACAAAAAGCCAAAAATAGCGTACTTTTAGATCGCTAACATTCACCTGAATAATCCCCTGATGTCCATGGATCCTAAAAAGGCCCATACCTGTCACATTTATATGAGAGTAAAGTTGAATCCAAGGTTCTCGGTTTGAGTCCCATCATTTCCATAAATGTGTTTGCATATTACTGATTATTGAACATTATATTAGTGATGTATTAATAATCCTACAGTGAATATATACATTTAGACACTTTTATCCATAACACACAAAAAAAACAAAAGGAGAAAAGCATACAGTAAGCCTACATTTTGATGTGACCAACCTTGTATTTTCAGTCAGGCATTATTGCACTAAAAAAGAAAGGATAATACTGTTTTTTTTCTCAGTTTGCTTCAACACTAAAATTAAACAGAATACACAGTTGGCGAAACCTGACACTCAAGGAGCCCTACACAGTGTTTTGCAAAACACTAAATACACTTCTCTACATTAGACACAGAAATGTAACATGATGTTGTTTTGCCATTTCGAAACACTACCTTTCAAAATATCACACCCATGAACCAACTGATCAAACATGGCCATTTGGGGTCCAGATACTTGCTTACTGTAAACTCACCAATCTGGCGTAAGCACTGTAAAAAAAAAAAAAACAAGCATCACATACAGATGAAACAACTCAAGCGAATGCCATTTGAAAGAAATTCTGGGAGAGTAAAGGACCTGTCAATCAGCCATTACATACAATAACATAAAACATAAGTTACACACTAATATACAGAAATAAAGTCCATTGTTCATTCCCCTGGGGAGTAAAGGGGCTAGAGGGGCACTAGCCCGGTGTCCATGCCTCTGTCCATCCCATCTGGACACAGTGCCAGTCCCCTTCCTCTTGGGACTGCGATGGATGGCACAGAGCCTGACTAAGATGGTCTCAATCAGGTGGCAGCAATCTGGGCAAGAGGGGCGGTGGTGGTGAGCTTCAACACAAAAATAAAAAATAACGGTTAGCGAAGTGTGGGGTGGGAATTTAACGACGACCATGGCAGGCCATTCTATCCTCTCCACTCCCCCCCCAAAAAAGAGGTGCTCTGCCTGAACCCTGCCTGACTGACTACCACGTCCCTGCCTGACACTCGCCCGTCTGACTAACCTGCTCCTGCCTGAACCCTCGCCTGACTGACCACCACGTCCCTGCCTGACCCTCACCTGACTGACCACCACGTTCCTGCCCGACCCTCGCCTGTCTGACTACCACGTTCCTGCCTGACCTTCACCTGACTGACTAACCTGCTCCTGCCTGAACCCTCGCCTGACTGACCACCACGTCCCTGCCTGACCCTCACCTGACTGACCACCACGTTCCTGCCCGACCCTGGCCTGTCTGACTACCACGTTCCTGCCTGACCCTCACCTGACTGACTACCACGTCCCTGCCTGACCCTCGCCTGTCTGACTAACCTGCTCCTGCCTGAACCTCACCTTGTCAATAAACACGCCTCCGGGCTTCACCCCCTTGCCGATCGTGTCCGCTTTTGGGTCCTCGACTGTAACCCTAACAGGTTACTTTAACAGCAAATAAAGTTGAGATCTAAGTTGGTATCTAAAGCTGATCTAACTCCTCATCGTAACAAAGAGCCAATGTTCTCTAAAGAAAAACATCTTTGCGAGGACCCGGACCTACTGATCACTAGAACAATGCCTTAACCGCTCAGCCACCAGGCAGTACAATAAACCTGGCAGAAGTAAGGATTAAGTGAAGGGAGATGGTCCAAGTGTTGCCAAATTTTCTTTTCATTTCATTTGTGTATCCGCCCAGTGATTCTGATCCACTCCAAAATGTAATAGGTTCTAAGTTTGCCCATGCTACGCCCCTCCACCGAGTTTTGTGAAAATCTCTCTGGTAGCTTTATAATTTATAATCCTGATAAGTAACGAACAAACGAAATAACACACCTGCCTGAAAATATATCCTCCCTGGCCCTGGCGGTCTCCAGCGTGGAGGCAGATGACTTATGGAGGACCATCAGATGTGATTCAAAAAGAAAGAAAAAAAATAAAATATATATATATATATCCAAAGTCAGGCCAGAGTTGAGGAAAACCAACATTGGTTCCTGTGTGAGACCAGTGGTAGATTGTATCCATTAGAGAGGTGATAGCCCCAATGGTAATCCTCTGTCGCCCCCCACTGGTTAAATCCTGCACTACACCTCCATCTGCCCCATTCAGCCTCAGCTACACACACACCCCAGTCACTTCACACTCCCTTCACGATCATTGTCTAATTTCCCTGCCTTCCAAAGTCACATCCCACATCGCTGACTGGTTGAGACGACGATAGGCATGTGACATCCCGTCATTTCTGAGACCCTCATCTCCTCTGTCGCAAGAAGTCAGGTGGCATCCCCCAGCTTCTGGGGATAATCCATCAAAGACTGGGCTGACCGGTGGCTCTGGGTCGGCTGACCGACCCTCTGGTCCCTGTCCTGTTCCTACTGGGCTGGCCGATGAGCAGGGAGGGGGGGTCCCCAACCCCCAGCCAACCCCCGGCCCCTGACAAACTACAGGTATGCCCCCCAGAGGGGCTGAATGTCACGAGGGGAGCAGAACCAGAGTGATTCGGCTCTATACGTCTCCCTGGCTGTACGAAATGAGTCTGTCACCAGACCCGGGTGGTCAAGAAGAAGACTTGGTCATGTGACCTACACACACTGACACACACTCACTGACACATGCACACACAGTTGTGCAGACTGTAGGCACATACACATACAGTACACAAAACAGAGACACACACACACCCTCACCTTGTCTCCATCAGACGAGCACTATGAGCACAGAGCCTACCTGTGTTTTACTGTGGCGCTGCTGAATGTAGTTCCCACACTGGACAGGACTGGGAGAGGACTAGGGTCTCATGGTGGACACTGTGGCTGAGTGGGACATGACATCTTCTCAACTTCCCATTGTGTGTGTGTGTGTGTGTGTGTGTATGCGTCTCGATGAATGGACGTGCATCTGTGTGTCTAGAGTGCCTATCTGCTTACGTGCGCGTGTGTGTGTGTGTGTGTGTGTGTGTGTGTGCTGTATGTGCGGGGGTTTTCATGTCTCAGTAGTCACTGTAATGACTGCAGATGGGGGCACCGCGGGGAGTCTGTAGCCCATTGGCCCTGTCATTGTTGCCCGTTACACCGGCCCCATTCCATACCCATCTGCCTGACACACAGCACCACCACTCTAAAGAACTGGCAAATTACACCAAGCGTCCAGCTAGCCGCCACCAGCTTTTTATGCTCATTGGAAATCGAAAGCAGAACTTTAGGAAGGAAGTTTTGTTGAGAGGATTCAGAGAGAGGCAAATGGATGGGATTGATTGCGTCTAATTTGGTGGTGTGTGCATGTGTGTGTGCATGTGTGCATTTGTGTGTAGTCATTTACCCATGGTGATAGGCCTCCCCAGGGAACTTCTATATCGGACAGGGATTAATGACATGAGCAGTGACTGGAAGTAACGTCCCTCAGAGATCTGCGACATGGAGCTAGCGCTGATAAACAGTTGACAGCTGCAGGTCTCAATGCTCTCTGCAGAAACACCTTCATGATAGCATGGGGATTAAGAAATAGGATTACCTTGCTGTAATAGTTGTAATACCGCCATAATCTGTCCCTTACTTTGATATGACGTGTGTAACAGGATAAAAGAGAATCCAAACAACAGAGTTAAATAAGGTTCCTTCCCCCTTTTTGAATTAATCTTAGTGTTTGTTTGAATTAATGAGACATCGCTAGGAAACTATGCCGCTTAAAAACTGCATTTATGGGTTAGCTTTTTGGACATTCTGTGGTGGTCACCTGAGATCCCCCTCTCTCTCTTCTCTCTCTCTTTATCTCTCTGTCTTTATGCCTTGAAGAATTGTGCCATAGATGATGTGATGAGTCTATGAGGTACTAGGGGCCAAGCAGGGATGAGTAGAGCAGAGTAGAGCTGAACGTACTCTAGCTGAGAAGGCCTAAGCACACAGTAGCTCTGGATACTGTATCTGTAACACATACAGTATTGCTCTCGGGCTGAGCAGAGCCAAGCTGGGCAAGGTGTACCCCTGAGTCCAGTATCTGTATCTGAACATTGTTCTGGGGGGGAATCTCGGACTGTAAATGAAAGATGATGGTGGTGTGACATCACAGAGGCTGCAGGTCAGACTCATTTCTCCTCTCTTCTGGATGAATGAGTTTCATCTGCGATGTCATTATTATTGATACTCAGCCATACTCAGAGGGACATGGCCCTAACGGTGACTCTAGATACAGTCAATAGTTATGTGGGTTAACTGTAATGTTTGATGTTATCACAGGGACCATCACTGGAGCTTTTTTCTTTTTCTCCGGGCGGAAAAGGGATGTGTTCTGGGGGTGACCCTTGCAGGATTTACCCCCATCCCTCAACCCCCTAGTCCCCTGGGGCAACAACCCCCCCCTTCCCCACACACTCTGGGACTCCTGCATGTGAGGCATTGTTAGCCTCAGGTAAGCAGCTGCAGTAGGCCTCCCCCCTCCCCTCACCCTCCATCACGCCCTCCCTCACCCCCCTCACTCCAGCCCGTAGCCCCCACAGCCCCCCAGCCAGCATCCCTGGCCAGCCAACCAGAAAGCATCAGATTAGCAAGTGTTTGTCCCAGAGGGCCGCGTGGGGAGTGTTTGTCTTTTTGTCAGTCTCTCCTCATGTCCCCAGTAGAACACAAGAAGAAGATGGACAACAAACAGCTTGCTGTATTAGTATAGAATTTACAAACAACATACTAATTATTCTATTTAGAAACAAATTGGTCTGAATATGATGGAATCTGAGAGCCGAACCCTTCTCTATTCCTGTCCCTGAGCAATGCATTTCCACAGATCAGAGAGTTATTAACTTTGTCAAGTACAATATTCTAAAATGGAGTACATTTTACAAATGAGGATATTTCGAATCTTTGTAAATTGGACATGAGTGGCCGGGTCAAGATTGCAGCCACAGCTGGATGTAGAAAAAGCCTTGAAGGGATACATTAGCAGTAAACAAACAGTCCCTATTACTACTGTTAACATCATCATACTCTCTACCATTTCCTACTCTTAATCTGAATCCTGTCAGAGATGCTGGGGAGTTGTCTCTTCATGTTTACAGTTCTCTTGAGGAAGTTGTCCTGAAGCATCATGGGAGTTGGAGTCACAGTCGGTGAAGGAGGAACAGGCCTGAGGGGGTAGAAGAGGGTGGGTTAGGATTATTAGCACTGCTAGTCCCCTCCAGTCTGAGATTATCGCTTGATAGGTTTGGAGAGATTGCATATGTGAGAGGCAACTTCAAGATTGAGAGGGCAGAAAGCACAGCTAATTAACAAGAGCTTCAACAGCTTCCCTCTGTTTCTATGCAATTCATTAGTCCAATACTGAGTCCCCTTCTGAAAAGAAATGAGCACTTTCTTAATCACATTAAAAAATGGTGTCGATGTCTACTAAACGTTTAACTAATTAGCTTCTGTGACTGAGGATAGTGTTGTATTTAAAGGTATAATTAGTAGGATTTGTCAGTTGTGTTTTATCCTCCCTGCTCCTTCCCCATTACTCCCCCTGATCACGGTTTCCAAGTCAGACAGATTTTTCTGTCTGTAGCTTAACATCTGTAAACCAGCGAGAAATGAACCACATGCAACACACTAATAACACCAAAAAGATCAATTGATCCACAAACACAGATAGGCTTTACTCCCGTAGCACAATGCCAGCGTGCACTAGTCCACTTTAGTTAATGATCTTCACCAGGAAAAGCCATTAAAAGTAGACTACAATTAAGTTCACTCCATACTGGCAGCATTTTGACTTGTTTAACAAACACACACGTACCTATAAATCATGGATGTACTAACAGAACTAGAGCTATAAATACAAGCCAGTTGGCTAGCTAGCAAGCTGACGAGAACTAACATTATTAGTGATTAAACACCACCAGAATAGAGTTGGAGGAGTCGGGGAAACCTCTTTCTATCAGGAGAAAACACTTGGAAATACACTGGAGGCACTTTCTAGCGTTATCTTATCAGGAGTAGCCTACACCAGCTAACCTAACTAGCTAGCTAACTTAGACTGACGAGAACTTAACCCTACCTAGTCCTCTCATATCAAACACCCCATAGCTGCGCTAGCAGGGGACCAGGATTACCTGGATGTCTACAGCACTGCTGGAAACACAAACAGCTTTAAACACCTCCTAGCCGTACCTGTACCTCCTACCCCATCTACTGTGTCAGACCCCAGATCCAGCCCCAGCTGCATCTCGAGATCCAGCCTCAGACCCCAGACCAAACCAAGACCCTAACCAGACCCAGAGCGATACAGGACTTTTGAGTTTAATAGCGCTGCTGCCTCTTCTCACACGCTCATCACCACAGGAGGAGAGGAAACAGGGAGGAAGGAGAGCATGAGGGAAAAGACCAGTGATTAGCTGTAGACAGTCAGGGTGTCAACTGTGAAATAGGCAAATATACATGAATGACTGACTTGACCAGAGACTGTGACTGGTGCATGGCGCATACGCACGCACACACACACACACACACACACACACACACACACACACACACACACATGCACAAGCATACACACACACTTTGGCTTTCATATCTTTGTGGGGACTGCCTAAACTTAAACCTAGCTCTAAACCCTAGCCCTCAACACAACCTAACCATAAACATAACCATAATTGTAACCCAAACCCTAACCTTTGACCCTACAAATAACCTTAAAATTGTGAGGACCATACATACTGTATAGTAATGTTAGCACACACAAACGCACACAGACACACACACACACACACACAACCACATACACACACACTGGTGGAGGTCATATTTGTTTAGTAATTTGTTTTGTTTGATCCAATTGGATTCCCCCCAGCCCCCTCCCCACCACTTCCCACCCCCAATCACTCCCTACCTCTCAGAAACTAATCTTTAGATACAGCAATCCAGAGGCGAGTGTGAAGATGAAGTTATCCGAGAATCTGAGAAGAGAGAAAGATACTTAATGGAGTACTAAACTACCTACACTTCCATCCTGCCATGATAATTTCAGTGCTGCATCTAAAGATAAGTACGACATGTCTTCCTGCAGGACAAATAGCCCCGAACTGCCTAGCGAGCTAGCGAACGCAGTGTACATTAATTACATACAGAGACAGTCAGCCCGGCTGAGAGGTGTCACCTCCTCAGAGCACTGAGGTCTCTTAGGTCGGTTGGTGCTGAACCTACAGGCAACTTTAAATACAGCGTCCTCGGAGACAGGAACTGTAATTATGCCTGTCTTATCATGAGAGGAAGGTGATGAGACCTAGACCTGATTATATTTAGACTCCAATCTCTTCAGTGAAAAGCGTGGACGCTGAGACGGTTTAACAGATCCTCCTGCTCTAATACTCCTTCTGTAGGTCTATGGAAGTGTCTCTCTGATTGTCTGGTCCCTCTAGGACCTTTCATGGTGCTGCTGTCTGAGGAATGCAATCTCCATTGTCACATAGGATTTGTAGATAATTGTTTCATATCAGTCATTTGTTTCCTGTCATGTCATCACAGGGAGCTATTTTAAAAGAAACTCAGGTCTCAAAAGATTTTCTGTTTCCTCTATTTTAAAGTTTCCTGTATTTTAAAGTCTTGCATGTTTGTGTCTGTTCTAGAAATTACAGTACTTTCTTCCATTACAGTGACCACTGGCAACACAAGGTTTGCTTGAGGGAAGTTGGATATTACGGTGGCCCTGAAGTGTCACAACACAACACATCAAAAAAAAAAGTTACAACACATCAAAAAAAGTGGCAACGCATCAAAAAAAGTGACAACGCATTAAAAAAAGTGAGACACACAGTCTTCCCCGGTGGGTGCAGGAGGGTGGCCCAGAGAGAGATACACTGTCCCTGACTGGCTCTGACCTGAGGGGGCAGAGTCTGGCCAGCACGCCACTATCCACGCCACAACCCCACAACTCGGCCTCAGAGTGGGCTAGAGACACATGGCCTTCACTAGTGGGTGCAGAGGGTGGCCCAGAGAGGGCTACACTGTCCGCGACTGACTCTAACCTGAGGGGGCAGAGTCTCACCATCACGCCACTATCCACGCCACAACCCCACAACTCGGCCTCAGAGTGGGCTAGAGACACACGGTCTTCCCCGGTGGGTGCAGGAGGGTGGCCCAGAGAGAGACACACGGTCTTCCCCGGTGGGTGCAGGAGGGTGGCCCAGAGAGAGACACACGGTCTTCCCCGGTGGGTGCAGGAGGGTGGCCCAGAGAGAGACACACGGTCTTCCCCGGTGGGTGCAGGAGGGTGGCCCAGAGAGAGATACACTGTCTATGTGTTGTAGGATATGGGTTGAACAGGGTTTACTATCACCCCCCATACACACACACATACATAAACACATGCACACCTACATACAAATATTCACACATAACTACACTCACACACACATACACACTTCATGTGGACCCCAGTGGAGCTCATCTGTTGCCATCATTGTTGTTTTTTGTTGTGGAATGTTCCGGTGAATTCCAGATGACCAGGCGTGGACCCAGTCACTGAGCTGGATGCGCCGTGCTCATTGTCCTGCACACCAGGCTGCGCTTCTATCCACATGTGACACGGGAGTTGCACTGCAGCGGTCCGCATCCCCGTGCTCATCTGTAACGCACATGTTCACGCCCCCGATTTATCAACATTTCACTGTTCAGTGAGTCCAGAGTGACTGAGCCCTCCTCCCCTCGATCTGTCTGTCTCTCTGTCTCTCTCTCTGATCTCTCTCCCATAGACGGAGAGGACGGGTTTGAGGGAGCAAGGCCTACTTGATTAATTATCTACTTTGTCTTTACTTTTTAGAAGAATATGGAAGACAGTATAGCATCTAATCATGTCAATCAGGTTATACTTGTCAGTTAAGCCATTGACTTTGCACTTCCCCTTTTCGTGTTGTCATTTAACTATAACTTGTCATTCACGCATGTAGCACACTGTCATTTGTATATATTTATTCCTCTATATTACGCATGTAGCACATTGTCATTTGTATATTGTTATTCCTCTATATTCTAGCCTGCTTCTCATTGTAACACCCTGAAAGCTTGCAAACACACATGAATGGGTCGTTCATGGTGAGCTAAGCTTAACCACTGGTCAATGAAGTGTGAACTGCCGAGTGCATGTAAGTAAGTGTGAGTGTGTGAATAAGTACTGTATGTGTATGTGATAGATTGATTGGGAGATTATAGGAGAGGAGGAAGAAGGGAAGAGAGGAGAGGAAGAGAGGAGATATAATGAAAAATACGTCTCTCTCCTCCGTCTTTCTCTCTTGGCCTGGAGGGGCAGAGGTCCGCTAATGCTAACGTGCTAATGTGATCATCAGCATACAGGACATGACACCATCTACTAACATGCAGTAGCGTGACCACAGTGGCAGAGTAATTCAATATGCTCCGATTAGCTGTGATACTGAAGGAGCTGACACTCTCTAGACTCCCTGGCAGTTAATGAGGAGGAGTGGGAGGAACTCGGATGTAGGGTCGTATGAACAGTCTGCATCCACGCATCACAGGCCTGCCTGCCTGCCTGTCGTCTAACGCCTACAGCACATGTACCACTCAGTACATGTTCAATCCGTAGGCCACGTGGACGCCTGCGCTGCGCTGATGGCGTGTTTGTGGTTTTAACACAGCCAGGCAGTCCTCGTGATCAGAAGTCAGTACGGCGGGCTCTCCGACCGATCCCCCTTTTAACACGGTGCGTTAGTCACACGGCTCCGCTTCAACAGGGAGACACAGCAGCAGAGATCCACTCCTCCGCAAACCAGGGCCTGATAACCATGACCCCAGCCAATCTGTGACATCGCCTTGTTGAGAGGGGTCAGGGAAGAATTTTTACAGCTCACTTATCTGGCCCCCGGGTGATTTGCTTTGTTTTTTTGCTTCCCTCTGGAATATGTAGAGAGTGGGTCGTATGCCCACCTCCCTTGTTCTCTG
>NC_140251.1:16121885-16211885 GCF_949987555.1 Borostomias antarcticus
CGGAGCGTGGTGGTGACGGTTAGCGTAAGTGACAGAGTCACTCCAGGCACATCTGTGGAGCGGGCGGGCGCTGTGCTCCCAGTGGTGACTGTGGCGCGTAGAGCCTGTGAGAACAGCCTAGCGTAGCGGAGGAGAGCTGGGGGGCTAGCTGGATGGCTATAACCCCCCCCTCCCCAGAATAACCCACCTCTCACACGCACACACACACACACACACATACACACATACGTCAGTCTCCCAGCTGCCTTTTGTTCTGATAAACAACAACTGCCAATTCATAAATACTTTATATTTATATTTTTTGCAAATGTTTGAGCTATCTGTGTTAAGTAAAGGTTTCAAGATGATATGAGATTACTATAGAGGCCAGTCCCAGGCATCACTGAGAGGTCAGGCCAGAGTGCTTACTCTGAGCAGGTGGGCAAAATGACAGTTGGCATTGCCACGGTGGCCCCTGTTGCTGCCCCAGGAGAGTTTGAGCCTCCCTCCCTCAGACACATACACACACGGGCAGATGGACAGGCAGACAGACGGACAGACAGACAGACAGGAATGCAACAATGTAGGCATGCAGGCAGAAAGGACAGCAGATAAGTAATTGTTAGACAGCATTTCCCTGTGGTACGACTCAGTTCCTGTGCCAAAGTGCTTTGCAAATCATCCCATTGTCACTAATTCTTTGTAATTCTGGACCTGAATGCCTGTTCTCAGTGTGGTCAGTTACTGTCAGTCCATTTAGCAGGCTGGCTCTGCCAACAGCCATTCACACACACAACAGCTAATGGCTTCTCTCTGTAGCACCAGTCCCACACAACAAACTGCTGAACAATCACCTTTGATGGGCGCGTGTGGTCCAGTTAGTTGTGTGTGTGTGGGTGTGTGTGTGTGTTTGCGTGCTTGCCATGCCAGTGTGTGAGTGTCTGTCCTGGTACGTCCTCTGTCTCCCTGCCCCATGTTGACTGGCCCAATCCCAATGTCCCTCTTAAACATTCAAGCCCTGAACCCTCCCAGACTTAGTGATGTCACTTAGCAAGTGGTCCCAAAATGAATGGGACAGTACATGGTGACATCACGTTAAACCAAAAAAATATTACTTACTATTGTGGGTTTGGGATGTTTATTTTCCATTTCTATTTTCAGTTATGTTTTTCTTGTAGGCCTACAGGTTAAGTAATTTGGGTAGTCAAATCCCCTTTACATTATCACAACCCTCTGTTACATTTCTGTTCAACTTGTTGAAATCATTTCATTTTGAGTTAGTTTTAAGCTAATTCATTTAAGCCAAGTACATTACTGTTTGTGATTCTTGTTTGTGATGAATCCAAAAGTATTTACTCAAGAATGACAACACTTCTGCATAAATACCTCACAACTCTTTCATATTCATGCTGGAAATCTCAATTCAAAGAACACTGCACCGAGATGGATGACTAATGTCATGCAGCTCTGAATCATGTGATGAAAACACAAATCTTTGTAATTTATATATATATTTTCAAATAAATCAAATTGTACAAATCCATAGGGTTTATAATCTATACATAAAAATATTGAAACCTAAATAATTATAAGGCTACTTGTGCATATAAGCAAGTCCATCTGAAAACATGAACATAGACTACTTTGCTTTGTAACATCAATGTTATGGTTGGTTGATCCGTCCGTGCTTGTTTATTGGCCATTCTTCAGGTAACCCCATGTTTCACGTCACAACGATGACTGTGAGTAATTCCCTTTGGTAAAGTCTGCAAAAGTGCAGACTTATGGAAAGGGGGCATTACGTATTTAAATAAAATGTTTACCAGAGAGCCCTTTTGTGCACTTGATGACATGACAGTGGGACATCCCTAAGCTAAGCTGATTAGCGCTTAGCAGGAACGCGCCTCAGTCTGTGAGTCCATAAGGGTGGACATTCGGACTGGGCCTCTGCCATCCATCACAGACAGGAAGTGACACGTTGTGTGACTATGTAGACACGCCCCCCTGGGCCCAGCCTGTCTGTTTTGATGTCGTGTTTCTGGTATTTCTATCACAGCCATGGGACAAGGTCCTCAGTACAGATGTAGTCCTCAGCTACACATCATTACCTCTCACTCCCAGAGGTCTGTGTGTATATCTTGAATAAAAAGCCTATATCATTTAAGTATGTCAAATATGGCGTGACATTGGGTGGGAAGATCCAGTAGATGACACACACACACACACACACACACACACACACACACACACACACACACACACACACACACACACACACACACAGAGGCAATCTCTCCTAAATCGAAGTGATTGATAATCTGATCCATTTTCCACTTGAGAGATGCAAGCGCCAAAGCTGACATCCTGAGAGTAGAAGTGCTGGTGGTGGTTTGTGAGTGTGTGAGTGTGTGAGTGTGTGAGTGTGTGGCTGTCTGTGCGTCATTGCGTTGGTTTCTGCATAACTTTGTGTATGTGTTAATGTGTGCTGGTGTGGGTGTGTTTTCTTGTCTATCTTTTGTGTAATTTGCTTACGTGTGTACTGTGTGTGTGTGTGTGTGTGTGTGTGTGTGTGTGTGTGTGAGTGAAGGTAAAGGAGGTTGTGTCTTGCCGTACCCTCTGGAACAGTATTCCCAGCGGTGCTTGTCTGTTTCTGCAGGGCAGGCTGGACTGGGCGAGCCCACTGAAGCAAGCTGCCCATGCTCACTGGCATTTCTCAAATGAGCCCCAGCTGGGGGCCACTGCAGCCTGAGTGGCACACACTATCTCTCCACCGGGGGCGGGCGGGGGGATGGAGGAGTGAGCTGGGAGGGTACTGGAATGGAGGTGGATAGAGATGTATTCTGTTCCCCGCACTCCCCCCCCCCCCCCCCTCGTGGCCACAACCAGCGCTGCCCCAGCCATTAGCGAGCGAGGCGCAGGTTGATGATGCGTACATCCGTCACAGTGGTCTAGCTCCACTTTTGCCCGCCTGTGAGTGAGAGGCGCTTATTTTCCATCTGACGGGCGCCTGATGCCCTTTCTTTTAAGTAATGTCAGCGTCTCTCTTTAATGGTATTTCTGTCACTCGTCTCCAGAGTAAGCAAATGAAGGTTATAGGGTAGTGGGTGGAGGGAGGGATGGAGGGAGGATTAATTGACTTTGTTGAAAGCATCCTAAATTGTCCTCCTGCTTCAATCATGCAGAAAGATAGACCGACGCACGTCTCTGACTTTCTCTCAGGTTATGCTAATAATGATGAGCAGCATGTCAACCACATGGTAAACTGTATCTGCCTCCATTTCGCTTCACTCTGACCGGTCATGTGGATCAAACAGCCATCTCTTAGAGATCTGAAAGATAAGTTCTCTGTCTGAATTGTTCTCTAATAATCTGAACGTTTGCCAAAAGAAAAAGGAAAATACACTTGAATTCGCTTTATTCACCTGGCAGCCATATTGGTCAGTCTGGGGTGCGGATGCGGAAGTGCCCGTTGACTTCAATGTTAAAAGTTCGCTGTAAAAACACCACTTCAAGAACCGAAATAGTCAAAATAACCGGCTGAATACACTATAGGGGTTAGAAACTCATCATTACCAGACAGATTGTTTTTCACTGCCGTTGTTTTCGCGTTTGGAAATACATGGAGGTGAATGAGCCATATTTAGCCGTCAGCTGCATTCACTCACATATTCATGTATTTCCAAACGCGAAAACAACGGCAGTGAAAAACTGAGTCTGGTAATGATGAGTTTGTAATCCCAATAGTGTATTCAGCCTGTTATTTTGACTATTTTGGTTCTTGAAGTGATGTTTTTACAGCAAACTTTTAACATTGAAGGCAACGGGCACTTCCGCATCCGCACCCCTCATTACGTCAGACTGACCAATATGGCAGCGTAGGTGAATAAGGTGAATTGCCTTACATGGATAACGAAAGGTTGTTTTTGATTGTATAGTTGCAATGTCTGTTTTCTGAGAATGCTCTTAAAGGTTAAATACCTTTCACTTTGAGTTTGCACATTAGATGCAACAATTCCTTATCATCAACACACACATACCGAAGCAGTAATTGTATTCCTTGTAAGATGACACTGTGAGGTGCTGGGATCTACGGAGACTAAGGACACTCACGTCCAACGCTAGCATGTTTGGTGCCCCATGCAGAGGGTGAACTGGCCCTGCCCTGCTTACTGGAGCTTCAGAAGCAAGCCAGCCGTGCCGTCATGATTAGGATTAGAGAAGCTCATTAGACTGTTTTCATTATTCCGGCTCGGAGGTAAACAACTCATCTTCATTCATCAGAGGTAGGACCTGGGAGAGCTGCTCTCATCTCTTCCTCTCTAATGGGACCTCAACCAGGCATGGACAGCCATACTGATGGGTTCTCATTTACACACACACACACACACACACACACACACACACACACACACACGACTCACAAGCGCTCAAACACACACACATACAAGCAAGCAAGCAGGCACACAAAAAAAGCTAACACACACACGTGTACCACTGCCATGTGCTCTCCCCCAGTTGTGTACGGTACATGCCATAGACATAATGGAGCTGTCTAGGTAATTATTAGTCTTTATTAGTAAACTGTCTCTCCAAGCATTACAGTAATTCAGAACATTAGCGTATGGGAGAATAATCACAGCAATAAAAGACAGAGAATGAGAAATAAGCTTTCATTAGTTTATTTCCATATCTAAATGCCCCAGTAAATGCCTGCTGCAACAATGTAATTGCTTATTAAATGGTTGGACATACAATTGACTAAAACATGGTTAGGAAATTAAGATCTTTGTATCAATTACTGTAAAAATAATTATAAATAAAAAGATTTTCTAAATTGTTAAAAGATCTGATCATGCAGTCTGAACAATATATTCTGTTTCATTCAGAAAGCACACAAATTGCTCATTAACCTAAAAACGCTCCTTCCATATAATATCAAGCTGCAAGTATAGCCTACGTTACTGGCCATGAATCCTCATATTTTCTTGGAGAATATTGTTAATCTCCTGTTTCTCCAGACAACCCTGCGCTGTAAGCCGGAGGGTTCAGCAGTGTTCAGCTCTAGTGTTACTGTATTGTGTTTGTCCTCCTCCCAAATCTCACAGCTACTTCTCCCCTCTGGTGTAGGCTCTCTGAACAGCGTCAGAAAGGAAATGCACACGCACGCACACATCCTAAAAAGCACAAACTTCTGTGCTCGGTGTGCTGTGCCCTGTAAACAACTGTGGTGCATTAGTATTGTGTTAAAGGAGAATGCTCGTTTTTGACAACCTGGACCTTATTTACGACATATTATAAGACGTTTGACTCACCGAGAGGTGTAGTTCGGAGGCATGTAGAAGAAATTTAAAATCCAGCGCGAGCCAGTATATCCATGTAATGGTGGTGGCAAGGCACCGAGAATGCAGTTTCTAAAAATCTATTTTCGGCCGCTAAACAGTTGTTTTCATCAATCTGATTTTATGAATCGACAGTTGTGATTCCCCAAAGCGAGGCCTTGTTGTGGTTTTCAAATACGTGGTCTTTAGCCTTTAAACGCCTTTCCCCACTTGCTCCAGCACGCATGCGCAGTGTATTTCTGCTTAGAAAACGAAAATTTAATTAAAAATTGTGATCACACAACATGGTAAATACGCACATTAAAAACTCTAAACAGAATCGTTTTGGAGTTGTATTGGGGGGTTATTTCGTGACATTTAGAAAGTAGGCTAATCGGCCTAACCTGATACCAGTGAATGCCGCTAAGCTAGGCTAATCGGTCCAGGTCTCGCCACTCCATATTGCACGCACAGATTTGACAATGCTTCATACTGCTTGTCTAACCCCAGGGAAGATGGAGAGCAAGCGTATTTCCCAAAATCTTGGCCATGTCCTTTAACTACCTCAGTGACCTCCTCCAGGGAAATTGACGATGAATCCCCTTCATCTTCTGGCTCTGCCTCGATCGTAGAGGGTGAATTTGTTGGGTTTAGGACTTCCTCAAAGAGCACCTTCCACCACTCGACAATGTCCTCAGTTGAGGTCAGCAGTGTCCCATCCTTGCTGTACACAGCTTGGATGGTCCCCCGATTCCCCTTCCTGAGGTGTCGGATGGTTCTCCAGAAACACTTTGGTGCCGACCAAAAATCGTTCTCCATGGTTTCTCCAAACTCCTCCCACACCCACTGCTTTGCCTTAGTCACGACCGAGGCCGCAGCTGTCCAAGCCCGTCGATACCCTGTATTGACTTTCGATGTATTTTATGATGTCCTTGTTCAGCTCTGCATTGTGTTTTGATTTCAATAAAAGACGGCACCCAATCTCTTACAATACCACACAGTCCATTGTCCCTTTGTTCTGATGTATCCCAAAAATGAATCTCTCCAACACAGGATTTGAGCGACAATCAAAAGCTGTTTATTACAGGAGGTAAGCATACAAGAAGACAATTGCATGTAGTCTAAGTGTTGGCTTCCTTTCTGCGTAGCTGTCTGCTCCAAAATCATAAGCACTGAGTGGAGGTTTCTTAATGGCTGGAGAAGGGGGGGTGTTCCACACCCCCCTTTCGATAAGACCGGTCTGGGCATTCTGCCTCTCTCTAGCCTTGAGTCTAAGATAGTGAGGCACCACCTCGGCGCTCATGTCCCCAAAGAGTTGGTGTTTTCGTTACAACCTAGATAATGTCACCTTTAACCCATGGAGGATGTAAATCTATCGATTGGGGGACACGTCCCCTGACTCAACTTTCTCTGTGGAATTGGTGTTTGACCCCCTGCTGTGACCTTCTCTTCCAGGAACTCTAACAGCCACACAGGAGCTAACATTCATAATTAGAAACAGCTTAAACAGGATCAGGTTAACCCAAGACATTTCAGTAGGCCACTTTCATCACCTGCAACTGCCAAAAAAGATAGCCTACTTATTCCAATCTCTAATTGTAGGCTAATCTCAATCTGCGCTGCTTTGATAACAATATTATAGCCTATTATTACTACTGTTCACCTTATTATTTATTTATTTATTAATGTTGTAAGAGATGAATGGTTGTAAACAATGAACTCAGCCAGGTATATTGTAATTAATTTAAACAGTTCCCTTTGCCTCCCAACCCACCATGTCATCTACTTCATGTTGCTGCATTTTTTGTTTTATTCTTTCATGTTTCATGTTCATTTTAGAGCGCAATCACCTTTTACCAAGAGGACAAAATTAAGTCCATCCATTCACCCAACATATTTGAGGGGTTCTTTTGCAAAAACAGGCATCTCTGTTTGTAGGCCCAATAGCTATCCTAAATCATGGTTGCCCATAGCTGCACTGAGGTTTAAAAAAGGCCTATTTATTTCTTGATGGGTATGTTACAAAGTGACAACATGGACAGACAGTTGGCATATTCGTAAAAACATTCACACAACGTAATATTTATTCACAAGCACAAACTTCGGCGTAACGATTGCTGACATAAACCCCTTCAATAAGTCTTGTGATATTCAAGTCTCGTCATACATAATATGGGATCTATAACGTAAGGGAATGGATGAAGGGCTTAAAACAAACTCAATATGAGGAATATATATTGGAACATTTGGACTGAATTAGATTATTGAATAGAGAATGGTATTCAAAAAGAAAAGGGCAGGAGTGCTCAGAAGTTCAGACAGGTGTGATGAAGGAGCTATTTGGTCAGGAACACAAACTGAGCTGGGGAGCCTACCCACGCGTATAGCGGCATATCTTCATCCTATGTAATTATTCGCTTAGATGTTTTTTGCTTAATTCTTAATTCTAAATTGATAGCCTATTACTGTACATACAGCTAAACAAATGCACACACACAACCTCACCCTCCTAACCTCTTTAAAAACACATTAGTAAAAACACAGGAGGCCTCGCACACAGACATCAAACAATATATATTTTCAAGTAAAATGAACTCACATAGTAATTATCACAGCTGCCCATTGTGGAAGTAAATTGTATTCAAATTTTTAACTGGGATAAACCTGTTAAGATGCAGGTGAAAGGACTTGAATCTTGTGTCCATTACCCCACCCACATGCTACACTGATGCAAAGCCTACTGCTCCGAGACCTTCAATAATCTTAGTTCCGTCAACGCACCGACATGCTACTCCCAGATAGGTCCCTATATTCCAGTAAAGACTTCTTTTTTTTTTTTTATACGTTCTGCTCTATGTGAGGCTCAAAGTCACAACCTTCAGATTATAAGACAACACGCTACATTCTGCGCCAAAGAGGCCTAGGTGAATCTCATGTCCATTACCCCACCCACATGCTACATCCAGCTATGCCCATATGCAAGGGTCAGTGAAGTAAAAAAGAAAAAAGGAGGCAACATTGAGGCAAAGGCTACTGCTCCAAGAACCTCACACCCCTCAGAGACCTTCAATAGCCTCACACCCCTCAGAGACCTTCAATAACCTCACACCCAGATAGGTCCCTGTACATCAGTAAGGACATTTGCTTTAAAAATCCGTGCCCCGTGTGAGGCTCGAACTCACGACCTTCAGATTATGAGACTGACGCGCTGCCTACTGCGCCAACGAGGCCTGCACAGACCTTCTGTCCATCACCCCACCCACATGCTACATCCAGCTATGCCCATATGCAAGGGTCAGTGAAGTAAAAAAAAAAAAAAAAAGGACACAACATTGAGGCAAAGGCTACTGCTCGGAGGCCTTCAATAACCTCACACCCCTCAGAGACCTTCAATAGCCTCACACCCCTCAGATACCTTCAATAACCTCACACCCCTCGCCCAGATAGGTCCCTGTACATCAGTAAGGACTTTTTCTTTAAAAATCCCTGCCCCGTGTGAGGCTCGAACTCACGACCTTCAGATTATGAGACTGACGCGCTGCCTACTGCGCCAACGAGGCCTGCAGAGACCTTCTGTCCATCACCCCACCCACGTGCTACATGCAGCTAAATGCATATGCAATGGTCACTAAAGTTTTTTAAAAAGAGTATTGCTTTGTGCGAGGCCAAAGCTCACTAACTTCACAACACTGATGCAAAGCCTACTGCTCCAAATCTTCCTCCCCTCAACGCAGAAAAAATGCCACGCCCAGATAGGTCCCTATATATCAATAAGGACTTTTCTTTCCAAAGCATTGCCCCCTTTGAGGCGCGAAGTCACAATCTCCAGATAATGAAACTATGCTCTACCTACTGAACCGAAGAGGGCTATGTGAATCTTGTGTCCATTACCCCACCCACATGCTACACTGATGCAAAGCCTACTGCTCCGAGACCTTCAATAATCTTAGTTCCGTCAACGCACCGACATGCTACTCCCAGATAGGTCCCTATATTCCAGTAAAGACTTCTTTTTTTTTTTTATACGTTCTGCTCTATGTGAGGCTCAAAGTCACAACCTTCAGATTATAAGACAACACGCTACATTCTGCGCCAAAGAGGCCTAGGTGAATCTCATGTCCATTACCCCACCCACATGCTACATCCAGCTATGCCCATATGCAAGGGTCAGTGAAGTAAAAAAGAAAAAAGGAGGCAACATTGAGGCAAAGGCTACTGCTCCAAGAACCTCACACCCCTCAGAGACCTTCAATAGCCTCACACCCCTCAGAGACCTTCAATAACCTCACACCCCTCGCCCAGATAGGTCCCTGTACATCAGTAAGGACATTTGCTTTAAAAATCCGTGCCCCGTGTGAGGCTCGAACTCACGACCTTCAGATTATGAGACTGACGCGCTGCCTACTGCGCCAACGAGGCCTGCACAGACCTTCTGTCCATCACCCCACCCACATGCTACATCCAGCTATGCCCATATGCAAGGGTCAGTGAAGTAAAAAAAAAAAAAAAAGGACACAACATTGAGGCAAAGGCTACTGCTCGGAGGCCTTCAATAACCTCACACCCCTCAGAGACCTTCAATAGCCTCACACCCCTCAGAGACCTTCAATAACCTCACACCCCTCGCCCAGATAGGTCCCTGTACATCAGTAAGGACTTTTTCTTTAAAAATCCCTGCCCCGTGTGAGGCTCGAACTCACGACCTTCAGATTATGAGACTGACGCGCTGCCTACTGCGCCAACGAGGCCTGCACAGACCTTCTGTCCATCACCCCACCCACGTGCTACATGCAGCTAAATGCATATGCAATGGTCACTAAAGTTTTTTAAAAAGAGTATTGCTTTGTGCGAGGCCAAAGCTCACTAACTTCACAACACTGATGCAAAGCCTACTGCTCCAAATCTTCCTCCCCTCAACGCAAAAAAAATGCCACGCCCAGATAGGTCCCTATATATCAATAAGGACTTTTCTTTCCAAAGCATTGCCCCCTTTGAGGCGCGAAGTCACAATCTCCAGATAATGAAACTATGCTCT
The DNA here is from genome assembly GCF_949987555.1 of Borostomias antarcticus. NCBI lineage: Eukaryota > Metazoa > Chordata > Actinopteri > Stomiiformes > Stomiidae > Borostomias > Borostomias antarcticus. Next base: position 16,132,218 of record NC_140251.1, read on the forward strand.
ACCTACTGAACCGAAGAGGGCTATGTGAATCTTGTGTCCATTACCCCACCCACATGCTACACTGATGCAAAGCCTACTGCTCCGAGACCTTCAATAATCTTAGTTCCGTCAACGCACCGACATGCTACTCCCAGATAGGTCCCTATATTCCAGTAAAGACTTTTTTTTTTTTTTATACGTTCTGCTCTATGTGAGGCTCAAAGTCACAACCTTCAGATTATAAGACAACACGCTACATTCTGCGCCAAAGAGGCCTAGGTGAATCTCATGTCCATTACCCCACCCACATGCTACATCCAGCTATGCCCATATGCAAGGGTCAGTGAAGTAAAAAAGAAAAAAGGAGGCAACGGCTACTGCTCCAAGAACCTCACACCCCTCAGAGACCTTCAATAGCCTCACACCCCTCAGAGACCTTCAATAACCTCACACCCCTCGCCCAGATAGGTCCCTGTACATCAGTAAGGACATTTGCTTTAAAAATCCGTGCCCCGTGTGAGGCTCGAACTCACGACCTTCAGATTATGAGACTGACGCGCTGCCTACTGCGCCAACGAGGCCTGCACAGACCTTCTGTCCATCACCCCACCCACATGCTACATCCAGCTATGCCCATATGCAAGGGTCAGTGAAGTAAAAAAAAATAAAAAAAAAGGACACAACATTGAGGCAAAGGCTACTGCTCGGAGGCCTTCAATAACCTCACACCCCTCGCCCAGATAGGTCCCTGTACATCAGTAAGGACTTTTTCTTTAAAAATCCCTGCCCCGTGTGAGGCTCGAACTCACGACCTTCAGATTATGAGACTGACGCGCTGCCTACTGCGCCAACGAGGCCTGCACAGACCTTCTGTCCAGCACCCCACCCACATGCTACATCCAGCTATGCCCATATGCAATGGTCACTAAAGTTTTTTAAAAAGAGTATTGCTTTGTGCGAGGCCAAAGCTCACTAACTTCACAACACTGATGCAAAGCCTACTGCTCCAAATCTTCCTCCCCTCAACGCAGAAAAAATGCCACGCCCAGATAGGTCCCTATATATCAATAAGGACTTTTCTTTCCAAAGCATTGCCCCCTTTGAGGCGCGAAGTCACAATCTCCAGATAATGAAACTATGCTCTACCTACTGAACCGAAGAGGGCTATGTGAATCTTGTGTCCATTACCCCACCCACATGCTACACTGATGCAAAGCCTACCGCTCCGAGACCTTCAATAATCTTAGTTCCGTCAACGCACCGACATGCTACTCCCAGATAGGTCCCTATATTCCAGTAAAGACTTTTTTTTTTTTTTATACGTTCTGCTCTATGTGAGGCTCAAAGTCACAACCTTCAGATTATAAGACAACACGCTACATTCTGCGCCAAAGAGGCCTAGGTGAATCTCATGTCCATTACCCCACCCACATGCTACATCCAGCTATGCCCATATGCAAGGGTCAGTGAAGTAAAAAAAAAAAAAAAAGGACACAACATTGAGGCAAAGGCTACTGCTCGGAGGCCTTCAATAACCTCACACCCCTCAGAGACCTTCAATAGCCTCACACCCCTCAGAGACCTTCAATAACCTCACACCCCTCGCCCAGATAGGTCCCTGTACATCAGTAAGGACTTTTTCTTTAAAAATCCCTGCCCCGTGTGAGGCTCGAACTCACGACCTTCAGATTATGAGACTGACGCGCTGCCTACTGCGCCAACGAGGCCTGCACAGACCTTCTGTCCATCACCCCACCCACGTGCTACATGCAGCTAAATGCATATGCAATGGTCACTAAAGTTTTTTAAAAAGAGTATTGCTTTGTGCGAGGCCAAAGCTCACTAACTTCACAACACTGATGCAAAGCCTACTGCTCCAAATCTTCCTCCCCTCAACGCAGAAAAAATGCCACGCCCAGATAGGTCCCTATATATCAATAAGGACTTTTCTTTCCAAAGCATTGCCCCCTTTGAGGCGCGAAGTCACAATCTCCAGATAATGAAACTATGCTCTACCTACTGCACCGAAGAGGGCTATGTGAATCTTGTGTCCATTACCCCACCCACATGCTACACTGATGCAAAGCCTACTGCTCCGAGACCTTCAATAATCTTAGTTCCGTCAACGCACCGACATGCTACTCCCAGATAGGTCCCTATATTCCAGTAAAGAGTTTTTTTTTTTTTTTATACGTTCTGCTCTATGTGAGGCTCAAAGTCACAACCTTCAGATTATAAGACAACACGCTACATTCTGCGCCACAGAGGCCTAGGTGAATCTCATGTCCATTACCCCACCCACATGCTACATCCAGCTATGCCCATATGCAAGGGTCAGTGAAGTAAAAAAGAAAAAAGGAGGCAACATTGAGGCAAAGGCTACTGCTCCAAGAACCTCACACCCCTCAGAGACCTTCAATAGCCTCACACCCCTCAGAGACCTTCAATAACCTCACACCCCTCGCCCAGATAGGTCCCTGTACATCAGTAAGGACATTTTCTTTAAAAATCCATGCCCCGTGTGAGGCTCGAACTCACGACCTTCAGATTATGAGACTGACGCGCTGCCTACTGCGCCAACGAGGCCTGCACAGAACTTCTGTCCATCACCCCACCCACATGCTACATCCAGCTATGCCCATATGCAAGGGTCAGTGAAGTAAAAAAAAAAAAAAAAAAGGACACAACATTGAGGCAAAGGCTATTGCTCGGAGGCCTTCAATAACCTCACACCCCTCAGATACCTTCAATAGCCTCACACCCCTCAGAGACCTTCAATAACCTCACACCCCTCGCCCAGATAGGTCCCTGTACATCAGTAAGGACTTTTTCTTTAAAAGTCCCTGCCCCGTGTGAGGCTCGAACTCACGACCTTCAGATTATGAGACTGACGCGCTGCCTACTGCGCCAACGAGGCCTGCACAGACCTTCTATCCATCACCCCACCCACGTGCTACATGCAGCTAAATGCATATGCAATGGTCACTAAAGTTTTTTAAGTATTGCTTAAAAAAGTATTGCTTTGTGCGAGGCCAAAGCTCACTAACTTCACAACACTGATGCAAAGCCTACTGCTCCAAATCTTCCTCCCCTCAACGCAGAAAAAATGCCACGCCCAGATAGGTCCCTATATATCAATAAGGACTTTTCTTTCCAAAGCATTGCCCCCTTTGAGGCGCGAAGTCACAATCTCCAGATAATGAAACTATGCTCTACCTACTGCACCGAAGAGGGCTATGTGAATCTTGTGTCCATTACCCCACCCACATGCTACACTGATGCAAAGCCTACCGCTCCGAGACCTTCAATAATCTTAGTTCCGTCAACGCACCGACATGCTACTCCCAGATAGGTCCCTATATTCCAGTAAAGACTTTTTTTTTTTTTTTAAACGTTCTGCTCTATGTGAGGCTCAAAGTCACAACCTTCAGATTATAAGACAACACGCTACATTCTGCGCCAAAGAGGCCTAGGTGAATCTCATGTCCATTACCCCACCCACATGCTACATCCAGCTATGCCCATATGCAAGGGTCAGTGAAGTAAAAAAGAAAAAAGGAGGCAACATTGAGGCAAAGGCTACTGCTCCAAGAACCTCACACCCCTCAGAGACCTTCAATAGCCTCACACCCCTCAGAGACCTTCAATAACCTCACACCCCTCGCCCAGATAGGTCCCTGTACATCAGTAAGGACCTTTTCTTTAAAAATCCATGCCCCGTGTGAGGCTCGAACTCACGACCTTCAGATTATGAGACTGACGCGCTGCCTACTGCGCCAACGAGGCCTGCACAGACCTTCTGTCCATCATGCTACATCCAGCTATGCCCATATGCAAGGGTCAGTGAAGTAAAAAAAAAAAAAAAAAGGACACAACATTGAGGCAAAGGCTACTGCTCGGAGGCCTTCAATAACCTCACACCCCTCAGAGACCTTCAATAGCCTCATTCCCCTCAGAGACCTTCAATAACCTCACACCCCTCGCCCAGATAGGTCCCTGTACATCAGTAAGGACTTTTTCTTTAAAAATCCCTGCTCCGTGTGAGGCTCGAACTCACGACCTTCAGATTATGAGACTGACGCGCTGCCTACTGCGCCAACGAGGCCTGAACAGATCTTCTGTCCATCACCCCACCCACGTGATACATGCAGCTAAATGCATATGCAATGGTCACTAAAGTTTTTTAAGTATTGCTTAAAAAAGTATTGCTTTGTGCGAGGCCAAAGCTCACTAACTTCACAACACTGATGCAAAGCCTACTGCTCCAAATCTTCCTCCCCTCAACGCAGAAAAAATGCCACACCCAGATAGGTCCCTATATATCAATAAGGACTTTTCTTTCCAAAGCATTGCCCCCTTTGAGGCGCGAAGTCACAATCTCCAGATAATGAAACTATGCTCTACCTACTGAACCGAAGAGGGCTATGTGAATCTTGTGTCCATTACCCCACCCACATGCTACACTGATGCAAAGCCTACTGCTCCGAGACCTTCAATAATCTTAGTTCCGTCAACGCACCGACATGCTACTCCCAGATAGGTCCCTATATTCCAGTAAAGACTTTTTTTTTTTTTTATACGTTCTGCTCTATGTGAGGCTCAAAGTCACAACCTTCAGATTATAAGACAACACGCTACATTCTGCGCCAAAGAGGCCTAGGTGAATCTCATGTCCATTACCCCACCCACATGCTACATCCAGCTATGCCCATATGCAAGGGTCAGTGAAGTAAAAAAGAAAAAAGGAGGCAACGGCTACTGCTCCAAGAACCTCACACCCCTCAGAGACCTTCAATAGCCTCACACCCCTCAGAGACCTTCAATAACCTCACACCCCTCGCCCAGATAGGTCCCTGTACATCAGTAAGGACATTTGCTTTAAAAATCCGTGCCCCGTGTGAGGCTCGAACTCACGACCTTCAGATTATGAGACTGACGCGCTGCCTACTGTGCCAACGAGGCCTGCACAGACCTTCTGTCCATCACCCCACCCACATGCTACATCCAGCTATGCCCATATGCAAGGGTCAGTGAAGTAAAAAAAAAAAAAAAAAAAGGACACAACATTGAGGCAAAGGCTACTGCTCGGAGGCCTTCAATAACCTCACACCCCTCGCCCAGATAGGTCCCTGTACATCAGTAAGGACTTTTTCTTTAAAAATCCCTGCCCCGTGTGAGGCTCGAACTCACGACCTTCAGATTATGAGACTGACGCGCTGCCTACTGCGCCAACGAGGCCTGCACAGACCTTCTGTCCAGCACCCCACCCACGTGCTACATGCAGCTAAATGCATATGCAATGGTCACTAAAGTTTTTTAAAAAGAGTATTGCTTTGTGCGAGGCCAAAGCTCACTAACTTCACAACACTGATGCAAAGCCTACTGCTCCAAATCTTCCTCCCCTCAACGCAGAAAAAATGCCACGCCCAGATAGGTCCCTATATATCAATAAGGACTTTTCTTTCCAAAGCATTGCCCCCTTTGAGGCGCGAAGTCACAATCTCCAGATAATGAAACTATGCTCTACCTACTGAACCGAAGAGGGCTATGTGAATCTTGTGTCCATTACCCCACCCACATGCTACACTGATGCAAAGCCTACCGCTCCGAGACCTTCAATAATCTTAGTTCCGTCAACGCACCGACATGCTACTCCCAGATAGGTCCCTATATTCCAGTAAAGACTTTTTTTTTTTTTTATACGTTCTGCTCTATGTGAGGCTCAAAGTCACAACCTTCAGATTATAAGACAACACGCTACATTCTGCGCCAAAGAGGCCTAGGTGAATCTCATGTCCATTACCCCACCCACATGCTACATCCAGCTATGCCCATATGCAAGGGTCAGTGAAGTAAAAAAAAAAAAAAAAGGACACAACATTGAGGCAAAGGCTACTGCTCGGAGGCCTTCAATAACCTCACACCCCTCAGAGACCTTCAATAGCCTCACACCCCTCAGAGACCTTCAATAACCTCACACCCCTCGCCCAGATAGGTCCCTGTACATCAGTAAGGACTTTTTCTTTAAAAATCCCTGCCCCGTGTGAGGCTCGAACTCACGACCTTCAGATTATGAGACTGACGCGCTGCCTACTGCGCCAACGAGGCCTGCACAGACCTTCTGTCCATCACCCCACCCACCTGCTACATGCAGGTAAATGCATATGGAATGGTCACTAAAGTTTTTTAAAAAGAGTATTGCTTTGTGCGAGGCCAAAGCTCACTAACTTCACAACACTGATGCAAAGCCTACTGCTCCAAATCTTCCTCCCCTCAACGCAGAAAAAATGCCACGCCCAGATAGGTCCCTATATATCAATAAGGACTTTTCTTTCCAAAGCATTGCCCCCTTTGAGGCGCGAAGTCACAATCTCCAGATAATGAAACTATGCTCTACCTACTGCACCGAAGAGGGCTATGTGAATCTTGTGTCCATTACCCCACCCACATGCTACACTGATGCAAAGCCTACTGCTCCGAGACCTTCAATAATCTTAGTTCCGTCAACGCACCGACATGCTACTCCCAGATAGGTCCCTATATTCCAGTAAAGAGTTTTTTTTTTTTTTTATACGTTCTGCTCTATGTGAGGCTCAAAGTCACAACCTTCAGATTATAAGACAACACGCTACATTCTGCGCCACAGAGGCCTAGGTGAATCTCATGTCCATTACCCCACCCACATGCTACATCCAGCTATGCCCATATGCAAGGGTCAGTGAAGTAAAAAAGAAAAAAGGAGGCAACATTGAGGCAAAGGCTACTGCTCCAAGAACCTCACACCCCTCAGAGACCTTCAATAGCCTCACACCCCTCAGAGACCTTCAATAACCTCACACCCCTCGCCCAGATAGGTCCCTGTACATCAGTAAGGACATTTTCTTTAAAAATCCATGCCCCGTGTGAGGCTCGAACTCACGACCTTCAGATTATGAGACTGACGCGCTGCCTACTGCGCCAACGAGGCCTGCACAGAACTTCTGTCCATCACCCCACCCACATGCTACATCCAGCTATGCCCATATGCAAGGGTCAGTGAAGTAAAAAAAAAAAAAAAAAAGGACACAACATTGAGGCAAAGGCTATTGCTCAGAGGCCTTCAATAACCTCACACCCCTCAGATACCTTCAATAACCTCACACCCCTCGCCCAGATAGGTCCCTGTACATCAGTAAGGACTTTTTCTTTAAAAGTCCCTGCCCCGTGTGAGGCTCGAACTCACGACCTTCAGATTATGAGACTGACGCGCTGCCTACTGCGCCAACGAGGCCTGCACAGACCTTCTATCCATCACCCCACCCACGTGCTACATGCAGCTAAATGCATATGCAATGGTCACTAAAGTTTTTTAAGTATTGCTTAAAAAAGTATTGCTTTGTGCGAGGCCAAAGCTCACTAACTTCACAACACTGATGCAAAGCCTACTGCTCCAAATCTTCCTCCCCTCAACGCAGAAAAAATGCCACGCCCAGATAGGTCCCTATATATCAATAAGGACTTTTCTTTCCAAAGCATTGCCCCCTTTGAGGCGCGAAGTCACAATCTCCAGATAATGAAACTATGCTCTACCTACTGCACCGAAGAGGGCTATGTGAATCTTGTGTCCATTACCCCACCCACATGCTACACTGATGCAAAGCCTACCGCTCCGAGACCTTCAATAATCTTAGTTCCGTCAACGCACCGACATGCTACTCCCAGATAGGTCCCTATATTCCAGTAAAGACTTTTTTTTTTTTTTTAAACGTTCTGCTCTATGTGAGGCTCAAAGTCACAACCTTCAGATTATAAGACAACACGCTACATTCTGCGCCAAAGAGGCCTAGGTGAATCTCATGTCCATTACCCCACCCACATGCTACATCCAGCTATGCCCATATGCAAGGGTCAGTGAAGTAAAAAAGAAAAAAGGAGGCAACATTGAGGCAAAGGCTACTGCTCCAAGAACCTCACACCCCTCAGAGACCTTCAATAGCCTCACACCCCTCAGAGACCTTCAATAACCTCACACCCCTCGCCCAGATAGGTCCCTGTACATCAGTAAGGACCTTTTCTTTAAAAATCCATGCCCCGTGTGAGGCTCGAACTCACGACCTTCAGATTATGAGACTGACGCGCTGCCTACTGCGCCAACGAGGCCTGCACAGACCTTCTGTCCATCATGCTACATCCAGCTATGCCCATATGCAAGGGTCAGTGAAGTAAAAAAAAAAAAAAAAAGGACACAACATTGAGGCAAAGGCTACTGCTCGGAGGCCTTCAATAACCTCACACCCCTCAGAGACCTTCAATAGCCTCACACCCCTCAGAGACCTTCAATAACCTCACACCCCTCGCCCAGATAGGTCCCTGTACATCAGTAAGGACTTTTTCTTTAAAAATCCCTGCTCCGTGTGAGGCTCGAACTCACGACCTTCAGATTATGAGACTGACGCGCTGCCTACTGCGCCAACGAGGCCTGCACAGATCTTCTGTCCATCACCCCACCCACGTGATACATGCAGCTAAATGCATATGCAATGGTCACTAAAGTTTTTTAAGTATTGCTTAAAAAAGTATTGCTTTGTGCGAGGCCAAAGCTCACTAACTTCACAACACTGATGCAAAGCCTACTGCTCCAAATCTTCCTCCCCTCAACGCAGAAAAAATGCCACACCCAGATAGGTCCCTATATATCAATAAGGACTTTTCTTTCCAAAGCATTGCCCCCTTTGAGGCGCGAAGTCACAATCTCCAGATAATGAAACTATGCTCTACCTACTGAACCGAAGAGGGCTATGTGAATCTTGTGTCCATTACCCCACCCACATGCTACACTGATGCAAAGCCTACTGCTCCGAGACCTTCAATAATCTTAGTTCCGTCAACGCACCGACATGCTACTCCCAGATAGGTCCCTATATTCCAGTAAATACTTTTTTTTTTTTTTTTTAAACGTTCTGCTCTATGTGAGGCTCAAAGTCACAACCTTCAGATTATAAGACAACACGCTACATTCTGCGCCAAAGAGGCCTAGGTGAATCTCATGTCCATTACCCCACCCACATGCTACATCCAGCTATGCCCATATGCATGGGTCAGTGAAGTAAAAAAAAAAAAAAAAGGAGACAACATTGAGGCAAAGGCTACTGCTCGGAGGCCTTCAATAACCTCACACCCCTCAGAGACCTTCAATAGCCTCACACCCCTCAGAGACCTTCAATAACCTCACACCCCTCGCCCAGATAGGTCCCTGTACATCAGTAAGGACTTTTTCTTTAAAAATCCCTGCCCCGTGTGAGGCTCGAACTCACGACCTTCAGATTATGAGACTGACGCGCTGCCTACTGCGCCAACGAGGCCTGCACAGACCTTCTGTCCATCACCCCACCCACATGCTACATCCAGCTATGCCCATATGCAAGGGTCAGTGAAGTGAAAAAAAAAAAAAAGGACACAACATTGAGGCAAAGGCTACTGCTCGGAGGCCTTCAATAACCTCACACCCCTCAGAGACCTTCTAAAACCTCACACCCCTCGCCCAGATAGGTCCCTGTACATCAGTAAGGACTTTTTCTTTAAAAATCCCTGCCCCGTGTGAGGCTCGAACTCACGACCTTCAGATTATGAGACTGACGCGCTGCCTACTGCGCCAACGAGGCCTGCACAGACCTTCTGTCCATCACCCCACCCACGTGCTACATGCAGCTAAATGCATATGCAATGGTCACTAAAGTTTTTTAAGTATTGCTTAAAAAAGTATTGCTTTGTGCGAGGCCAAAGCTCACTAACTTCACAACACTGATGCAAAGCCTACTGCTCCAAATCTTCCTCCCCTCAACGCAGAAAAAATGCCACGCCCAGATAGGTCCCTATATATCAATAAGGACTTTTCTTTCCAAAGCATTGCCCCCTTTGAGGCGCGAAGTCACAATCTCCAGATAATGAAACTATGCTCTACCTACTGCACCGAAGAGGGCTATGTGAATCTTGTGTCCATTACCCCACCCACATGCTACACTGATGCAAAGCCTACTGCTCCGAGACCTTCAATAATCTTAGTTCCGTCAACGCACCGACATGCTACTCCCAGATAGGTCCCTATATTCCAGTAAAGACTTTTTTTTTTTTTTTAAACGTTCTGCTCTATGTGAGGCTCAAAGTCACAACCTTCAGATTATAAGACAACACGCTACATTCTGCGCCAAAGCGGCCTAGGTGAATCTCATGTCCATTACCCCACCCACATGTTACATCCAGCTATGCCCATATGCAAGGGTCAGTGAAGTAAAAAAGAAAAAAGGAGGCAACATTGAGGCAAAGGCTACTGCTCCAAGAACCTCACACCCCTCAGAGACCTTCAATAGCCTCACACCCCTCAGAGACCTTCAATAACCTCACACCCCTCGCCCAGATAGGTCCCTGTACATCAGTAAGGACTTTTTCTTTAAAAATCCCTGCCCCGTGTGAGGCTCGAACACGACTTTCAGATTATGAGACTGACGCGCTGCCTACTGCGCCAACGAGGCCTGCACAGACCTTCTGTCCATCACCCCACCCACGTGCTACATGCAGCTAAATGCATATGCAATGGTCACTAAAGTTTTTTAAGTATTGCTTAAAAAAGTATTGCTTTGTGCGAGGCCAAAGCTCACTAACTTCACAACACTGATGCAAAGCCTACTGCTCCAAATCTTCCTCCCCTCAACGCAGAAAAAATGCCACGCCCAGATAGGTCCCTATATATCAATAAGGACTTTTCTTTCCAAAGCATTGCCCCCTTTGAGGCGCGAAGTCACAATCTCCAGATAATGAAACTATGCTCTACCTACTGCACCGAAGAGGGCTATGTGAATCTTGTGTCCATTACCCCACCCACATGCTACACTGATGCAAAGCCTACCGCTCCGAGACCTTCAATAATCTTAGTTCCGTCAACGCACCGACATGCTACTCCCAGATAGGTCCCTATATTCCAGTAAAGACTTTTTTTTTTTTTTTAAACGTTCTGCTCTATGTGAGGCTCAAAGTCACAACCTTCAGATTATAAGACAACACGCTACATTCTGCGCCAAAGAGGCCTAGGTGAATCTCATGTCCATTACCCCACCCACATGCTACATCCAGCTATGCCCATATGCAAGGGTCAGTGAAGTAAAAAAGAAAAAAGGAGGCAACATTGAGGCAAAGGCTACTGCTCCAAGAACCTCACACCCCTCAGAGACCTTCAATAGCCTCACACCCCTCAGAGACCTTCAATAACCTCACACCCAGATAGGTCCCTGTACATCAGTAAGGACATTTTCTTTAAAAATCCATGCCCCGTGTGAGGCTCGAACTCACGACCTTCAGATTATGAGACTGACGCGCTGCCTACTGCGCCAACGAGGCCTGCACAGACCTTCTGTCCATCACCCCACCCACATGCTACATCCAGCTATGCCCATATGCAAGGGTCAGTGAAGTAAAAAAAAAAAAAAAAAGGACACAACATTGAGGCAAAGGCTACTGCTCGGAGGCCTTCAATAACCTCACACCCCTCAGAGACCTTCAATAGCCTCACACCCCTCAGAGACCTTCAATAACCTCACACCCCTCGCCCAGATAGGTCCCTGTACATCAGTAAGGACTTTTTCTTTAAAAATCCCTGCGCCGTGTGAGGCTCGAACTCACGACCTTCAGATTATGAGACTGACGCGCTGCCTACTGCGCCAACGAGGCCTGCACAGACCTTCTGTCCATCACCCCACCCACATGCTACATCCAGCTATGCCCATATGCAAGGGTCAGTGAAGTGAAAAAAAAAAAAAAGGACACAACATTGAGGCAAAGGCTACTGCTCGGAGGCCTTCAATAACCTCACACCCCTCAGAGACCTTCTAAAACCTCACACCCCTCGCCCAGATAGGTCCCTGTACATCAGTAAGGACTTTTTCTTTAAAAATCCCTGCCCCGTGTGAGGCTCGAACTCACGACCTTCAGATTATGAGACTGACGCGCTGCCTACTGCGCCAACGAGGCCTGCACAGACCTTCTGTCCATCACCCCACCCACGTGCTACATGCAGCTAAATGCATATGCAATGGTCACTAAAGTTTTTTAAGTATTGCTTAAAAAAGTATTGCTTTGTGCGAGGCCAAAGCTCACTAACTTCACAACACTGATGCAAAGCCTACTGCTCCAAATCTTCCTCCCCTCAACGCAGAAAAAATGCCACGCCCAGATAGGTCCCTATATATCAATAAGGACTTTTCTTTCCAAAGCATTGCCCCCTTTGAGGCGCGAAGTCACAATCTCCAGATAATGAAACTATGCTCTACCTACTGCACCGAAGAGGGCTATGTGAATCTTGTGTCCATTACCCCACCCACATGCTACACTGATGCAAAGCCTACTGCTCCAAGACCTTCAATAATCTTAGTTCCGTCAACGCACCGACATGCTACTCCCAGATAGGTCCCTATATTCCAGTAAAGACTTTTTTTTTTTTTTTTAAACGTTCTGCTCTATGTGAGGCTCAAAGTCACAACCTTCAGATTATAAGACAACACGCTACATTCTGCGCCAAAGAGGCCTAGGTGAATCTCATGTCCATTACCCCACCCACATGCTACATCCAGCTATGCCCATATGCAAGGGTCAGTGAAGTAAAAAAGAAAAAAGGAGGCAACATATAGGCAAAGGCTACTGCTCCAAGAACCTCACACCCCTCAGAGACCTTCAATAGCCTCACACCCCTCAGAGACCTTCAATAACCTCACACCCCTCGCCCAGATAGGTCCCTGTACATCAGTAAGGGAATTTTCTTTAAAAATCTGTGCCCCGAACTCACGACCTTCAGATTATGAGACTGACGCGCTGCCTACTGCGCCAACGAGGCCTGCACAGACCTTCTGTCCATCACCCCACCCACATGCTACATCCAGCTATGCCCATATGCAAGGGTCAGTGAAGTGAAAAAAAAAAAAAAAAGGACACAACATTGAGGCAAAGGCTACTGCTCGGAGGCCTTCAATAACCTCACACCCCTCAGAGACCTTCAATAACCTCACACCCCTCAGAGACCTTCAATAGCCTCACACCCCTCAGAGACCTTCAATAACCTCACACCCCTCGCCCAGATAGGTCCCTGTACATCAGTAAGGACATTTTCTTTAAAAATCCATGCCCCGTGTGAGGCTCGAACTCACGACCTTCAGATTATGAGACTGACGCGCTGCCTACTGCGCCAACGAGGCCTGCACAGACCTTCTGTCCATCACCCCACCCACATGCTACATCCAGCTATGCCCATATGCAAGGGTCAGTGAAGTAAAAAAAAAAAAAAAAAGGACACAACATTGAGGCAAAGGCTACTGCTCGGAGGCCTTCAATAACCTCACACCCCTCAGAGACCTTCAATAGCCTCACACCCCTCAGAGACCTTCAATAACCTCACACCCCTCGCCCAGATAGGTCCCTGTACATCAGTAAGGACTTTTTCTTTAAAAATCCCTGCCCCGTGTGAGGCTCGAACACGACTTTCAGATTATGAGACTGACGCGCTGCCTACTGCGCCAACGAGGCCTGCACAGACCTTCTGTCCATCACCCCACCCACGTGCTACATGCAGCTAAATGCATATGCAATGGTCACTAAAGTTTTTTAAGTATTGCTTAAAAAAGTATTGCTTTGTGCGAGGCCAAAGCTCACTAACTTCACAACACTGATGCAAAGCCTACTGCTCCAAATCTTCCTCCCCTCAACGCAGAAAAAATGCCACGCCCAGATAGGTCCCTATATATCAATAGGGACTTTTCTTTCCAAAGCATTGCCCCCTTTGAGGCGCGAAGTCACAATCTCCAGATAATGAAACTATGCTCTACCTACTGCACCGAAGAGGGCTATGTGAATCTTGTGTCCATTACCCCACCCACATGCTACACTGATGCAAAGCCTACCGCTCCGAGACCTTCAATAATCTTAGTTCCGTCAACGCACCGACATGCTACTCCCAGATAGGTCCCTATATTCCAGTAAAGACTTTTTTTTTTTTTTTAAACGTTCTGCTCTATGTGAGGCTCAAAGTCACAACCTTCAGATTATAAGACAACACGCTACATTCTGCGCCAAAGAGGCCTAGGTGAATCTCATGTCCATTACCCCACCCACATGCTACATCCAGCTATGCCCATATGCAAGGGTCAGTGAAGTAAAAAACAAAAAACAAAGGACACAACATTGAGGCAAAGGCTACTGCTCGGAGGCCTTCAATAACCTCACACCTCTCAGAGACCTTCAATAGCCTCACACCCCTCAGAGACCTTCAATAACCTCACACCCCTCGCCCAGATAGGTCCCTGTACATCAGTAAGGACATTTTCTTTAAAAAACCGTGCCCCGTGTGAGGCTCGAACTCACGACCTTCAGATTATGAGACTGACGCGCTGCCTACTGCGCCAACGAGGCCTGCACAGACCTTCTGTCCATCACCCCACCCACATGCTACATCCAGCTATGCCCATATGCAAGGGTCAGTGAAGTGAAAAAAAAAAAAAAGGACACAACATTGAGGCAAAGGCTACTGCTCGGAGGCCTTCAATAACCTCACACCCCTCAGAGACCTTCTAAAACCTCACACCCCTCGCCCAGATAGGTCCCTGTACATCAGTAAGGACTTTTTCTTTAAAAATCCCTGCCCCGTGTGAGGCTCGAACTCAAGACCTTCAGATTATGAGACTGACGCGCTGCCTACTGCGCCAACGAGGCCTGCACAGACCTTCTGTCCATCACCCCACCCACGTGCTACATGCAGCTAAATGCATATGCAATGGTCACTAAAGTTTTTTAAGTATTGCTTAAAAAAGTATTGCTTTGTGCGAGGCCAAAGCTCACTAACTTCACAACACTGATGCAAAGCCTACTGCTCCAAATCTTCCTCCCCTCAACGCAGAAAAAATGCCACGCCCAGATAGGTCCCTATATATCAATAAGGACTTTTCTTTCCAAAGCATTGCCCCCTTTGAGGCGCGAAGTCACAATCTCCAGATAATGAAACTATGCTCTACCTACTGCACCGAAGAGGGCTATGTGAATCTTGTGTTCATTACCCCACCCACATGCTACACTGATGCAAAGCCTACTGCTCCGAGACCTTCAATAATCTTAGTTCCGTCAACGCACCGACATGCTACTCCCAGATAGGTCCCTATATTCCAGTAAAGACTCTTTTTTTTTTTTTTAAACGTTCTGCTCTATGTGAGGCTCAAAGTCACAACCTTCAGATTATAAGACAACACGCTACATTCTGCGCCAAAGAGGCCTAGGTGAATCTCATGTCCATTACCCCACCCACATGTTACATCCAGCTATGCCCATATGCAAGGGTCAGTGAAGTAAAAAAGAAAAAAGGAGGCAACATTGAGGCAAAGGCTACTGCTCCAAGAACCTCACACCCCTCAGAGACCTTCAATAACCTCACACCCCTCGCCCAGATAGGTCCCTGTACATCAGTAAGGACATTTTCTTTAAAAATCCGTGCCCCGTGTGAGGCTCGAACTCACGACCTTCAGATTATGAGACTGACGCGCTGCCTACTGCGCCAACAAGGCCTGCACAGACCTTCTGTCCATCACCCCACCCACATGCTACATCCAGCTATGCCCATATGCAAGGGTCAGTGAAGTAAAAAAAAAAAAAAAAGGACACAACATTGAGGCAAAGGCTACTGCTCGGAGGCCTTCAATAACCTCACACCCCTCAGAGACCTTCAATAGCCTCACACCCCTCAGAGACCTTCAATAGCCTCACACCCCTCAGAGACCTTCAATAACCTCACACCCCTCGCCCAGATAGGTCCCTGTACATCAGTAAGGACATTTTCTTTAAAAATCCATGCCCCGTGTGAGGCTCGAACTCACGACCTTCAGATTATGAGACTGACGCGCTGCCTACTGCGCCAACGAGGCCTGCACAGACCTTCTGTCCATCACCCCACCCACATGCTACATCCAGCTATGCCCATATGCAAGGGTCAGTGAAGTAAAAAAAAAAAAAAAAAGGACACAACATTGAGGCAAAGGCTACTGCTCGGAGGCCTTCAATAACCTCACACCCCTCAGAGACCTTCAATAGCCTCACACCCCTCAGAGACCTTCAATAACCTCACACCCCTCGCCCAGATAGGTCCCTGTACATCAGTAAGGACTTTTTCTTTAAAAATCCCTGCCCCGTGTGAGGCTCGAACACGACTTTCAGATTATGAGACTGACGCGCTGCCTACTGCGCCAACGAGGCCTGCACAGACCTTCTGTCCATCACCCCACCCACGTGCTACATGCAGCTAAATGCATATGCAATGGTCACTAAAGTTTTTTAAGTATTGCTTAAAAAAGTATTGCTTTGTGCGAGGCCAAAGCTCACTAACTTCACAACACTGATGCAAAGCCTACTGCTCCAAATCTTCCTCCCCTCAACGCAGAAAAAATGCCACGCCCAGATAGGTCCCTATATATCAATAAGGACTTTTCTTTCCAAAGCATTGCCCCCTTTGAGGCGCGAAGTCACAATCTCCAGATAATGAAACTATGCTCTACCTACTGCACCGAAGAGGGCTATGTGAATCTTGTGTCCATTACCCCACCCACATGCTACACTGATGCAAAGCCTACCGCTCCGAGACCTTCAATAATCTTAGTTCCGTCAACGCACCGACATGCTACTCCCAGATAGGTCCCTATATTCCAGTAAAGACTTTTTTTTTTTTTTTAAACGTTCTGCTCTATGTGAGGCTCAAAGTCACAACCTTCAGATTATAAGACAACACGCTACATTCTGCGCCAAAGAGGCCTAGGTGAATCTCATGTCCATTACCCCACCCACATGCTACATCCAGCTATGCCCATATGCAAGGGTCAGTGAAGTAAAAAAGAAAAAAGGAGGCAACATTGAGGCAAAGGCTACTGCTCCAAGAACCTCACACCCCCCAGAGACCTTCAATAGCCTCACACCCCTCAGAGACCTTCAATAACCTCACACCCCTCGCCCAGATAGGTCCTTGTACATCAGTAAGGACATTTTCTTTAAAAATCCATGCCCCGTGTGAGGCTCGAACTCACGACCTTCAGATTATGAGACTGACGCGCTGCCTACTGCGCCAACGAGGCCTGCACAGACCTTCTGTCCATCACCCCACCCACATGCTACATCCAGCTATGCCCATATGCAAGGGTCAGTGAAGTAAAAAAAAAAAAAAAAAGGACACAACATTGAGGCAAAGGCTACTGCTCGGAGGCCTTCAATAACCTCACACCCCTCAGAGACCTTCAATAGCCTCACACCCCTCAGAGACCTTCAATAACCTCACACCCCTCGCCCAGATAGGTCCCTGTACATCAGTAAGGACATTTTCTTTAAAAAACCGTGCCCCGTGTGAGGCTCGAACTCACGACCTTCAGATTATGAGACTGACGCGCTGCCTACTGCGCCAACGAGGCCTGCACAGACCTTCTGTCCATCACCCCACCCACATACTACATCCAGCTATGCCCATATGCAAGGGTCAGTGAAGTGAAAAAAAAAAAAAAGGACACAACATTGAGGCAAAGGCTACTGCTCGGAGGCCTTCAATAACCTCACACCCCTCAGAGACCTTCTAAAACCTCACACCCCTCGCCCAGATAGGTCCCTGTACATCAGTAAGGACTTTTTCTTTAAAAATCCCTGCCCCGTGTGAGGCTCGAACTCAAGACCTTCAGATTATGAGACTGACGCGCTGCCTACTGCGCCAACGAGGCCTGCACAGACCTTCTGTCCATCACCCCACCCACGTGCTACATGCAGCTAAATGCATATGCAATGGTCACTAAAGTTTTTTAAGTATTGCTTAAAAAAGTATTGCTTTGTGCGAGGCCAAAGCTCACTAACTTCACAACACTGATGCAAAGCCTACTGCTCCAAATCTTCCTCCCCTCAACGCAGAAAAAATGCCACGCCCAGATAGGTCCCTATATATCAATAAGGACTTTTCTTTCCAAAGCATTGCCCCCTTTGAGGCGCGAAGTCACAATCTCCAGATAATGAAACTATGCTCTACCTACTGCACCGAAGAGGGCTATGTGAATCTTGTGTCCATTACCCCACCCACATGCTACACTGATGCAAAGCCTACTGCTCCGAGACCTTCAATAATCTTAGTTCCGTCAACGCACCGACATGCTACTCCCAGATAGGTCCCTATATTCCAGTAAAGACTTTTTTTTTTTTTTTAAACGTTCTGCTCTATGTGAGGCTCAAAGTCACAACCTTCAGATTATAAAACAACACGCTACATTCTGCGCCAAAGAGGCCTAGGTGAATCTCATGTCCATTACCCCACCCACATGTTACATCCAGCTATGCCCATATGCAAGGGTCAGTGAAGTAAAAAAGAAAAAAGGAGGCAACATTGAGGCAAAGGCTACTGCTCCAAGAACCTCACACCCCTCAGAGACCTTCAATAGCCTCACACCCCTCAGAGACCTTCAATAACCTCACACCCCTCGCCCAGATAGGTCCCTGTACATCAGTAAGGACATTTTCTTTAAAAATCCGTGCCCCGTGTGAGGCTCGAACTCACGACCTTCAGATTATGAGACTGACGCGCTGCCTACTGCGCCAACAAGGCCTGCACAGACCTTCTGTCCATCACCCCACCCACATGCTACATCCAGCTATGCCCATATGCAAGGGTCAGTGAAGTAAAAAAAAAAAAAAAAGGACACAACATTGAGGCAAAGGCTACTGCTCGGAGGCCTTCAATAACCTCACACCCCTCAGAGACCTTCAATAGCCTCACACCCCTCAGAGACCTTCAATAACCTCACACCCCTCGCCCAGATAGGTCCCTGTACATCAGTAAGGACTTTTTCTTTAAAAATCCCTGCCCCGTGTGAGGCTCGAACACGACTTTCAGATTATGAGACTGACGCGCTGCCTACTGCGCCAACGAGGCCTGCACAGACCTTCTGTCCATCACCCCACCCACGTGCTACATGCAGCTAAATGCATATGCAATGGTCACTAAAGTTTTTTAAGTATTGCTTAAAAAAGTATTGCTTTGTGCGAGGCCAAAGCTCACTAACTTCACAACACTGATGCAAAGCCTACTGCTCCAAATCTTCCTCCCCTCAACGCAGAAAAAATGCCACGCCCAGATAGGTCCCTATATATCAATAAGGACTTTTCTTTCCAAAGCATTGCCCCCTTTGAGGCGCGAAGTCACAATCTCCAGATAATGAAACTATGCTCTACCTACTGAACTGAAGAGGGCTATGTGAATCTTCTGTCCATTACCCCACCCACATGCTACACTGATGCAAAGTACTGCTCCGAGACCTTCAATAATCTTAGTTCCGTCAACGCACCGACATGCTACTCCCAGATAGGTCCCTATATTCCAGTAAAGACTTTTTTTTTTTTTTTAAACGTTCTGCTCTATGTGAGGCTCAAAGTCACAACCTTCAGATTATAAGACAACACGCTACATTCTGCGCCAAAGAGGCCTAGGTGAATCTCATGTCCATTACCCCACCCACATGCTACATCCAGCTATGCCCATATGCAAGGGTCAGTGAAGTAAAAAAGAAAAAAGGAGGCAACATTGAGGCAAAGGATACTGCTCCAAGAACCTCACACCCCTCAGAGACCTTCAATAGCCTCACACCCCTCAGAGACCTTCAATAACCTCACACCCCTCGCCCAGATAGGTCCCTGTACATCAGTAAGGACATTTTCTTTAAAAATCCATGCCCCGTGTGAGGCTCGAACTCACAACCTTCAGATTATGAGACTGACGAGCTGCCTACTGCGCCAACGAGGCCTGCACAGACCTTCTGTCCATCACCCCACCCACATGCTACATCCAGCTATGCCCATATGCAAGGGTCAGTGAAGTAAAAAAAAAAAAAAAAGGACACAACATTGAGGCAAAGGCTACTGCTCGGAGGCCTTCAATAACCTCACACCCCTCAGAGACCTTCAATAGCCTCACACCCCTCGCCCAGATAGGTCCCTGTACATCAGTAAGGACTTTTTCTTTAAAAATCCCTGCCCCGTGTGAGGCTCGAACTCACGACCTTCAGATTATGAGACTGACGCGCTGCCTACTGCGCCAACGAGGCCTGCACAGACCTTCTGTCCATCACCCCACCCACGTGCTACATGCAGCTAAATGCATATGCAATGGTCACTAAAGTTTTTTAAGTATTGCTTAAAAAAGTATTGCTTTGTGCAAGGCCAAAGCTCACTAACTTCACAACACTGATGCAAAGCCTACTGCTCCAAATCTTCCTCCCCTCAACGCAGAAAAAATGCCACGCCCAGATAGGTCCCTATATATCAATAAGGACTTTTCTTTCCAAAGCATTGCCCCCTTTGAGGCGCGAAGTCACAATCTCCAGATAATGAAACTATGCTCTACCTACTGCACCGAAGAGGGCTATGTGAATCTTGTGTCCATTACCCCACCCACATGCTACACTGATGCAAAGCCTACTGCTCCGAGACCTTCAATAATCTTAGTTCCGTCAACGCACCGACATGCTACTCCCAGATAGGTCCCTATATTCCAGTAAAGACTTTTTTTTTTTTTCAAACGTTCTGCTCTATGTGAGGCTCAAAGTCACAACCTTCAGATTATAAGACAACACACTACATTCTGCGCCAAAGAGGCCTAGGTGAATCTCATGTCCATTACCCCACCCACATGTTACATCCAGCTATGCCCATATGCAAGGGTCAGTGAAGTAAAAAAGAAAAAAGGAGGCAACATTGAGGCAAAGGCTACTGCTCCAAGAACCTCACACCCCTCAGAGACCTTCAATAGCCTCACACCCCTCAGAGACCTTCAATAACCTCACACCCCTCGCCCAGATAGGTCCCTGTACATCAGTAAGGGAATTTTCTTTAAAAATCCGTGCCCCGTGTGAGGCTCGAACTCACGACCTTCAGATTATGAGACTGACGCGCTGCCTACTGCGCCAACGAGGCCTGCACAGACCTTCTGTCCATCACCCCACCCACATGCTACATCCAGCTATGCCCATATGCAAGGGTCAGTGAAGTGAAAAAAAAAAAAAAAAGGACACAACATTGAGGCAAAGGCTACTGCTCGGAGGCCTTCGATAACCTCACACCCCTCAGAGACCTTCAATAACCTCACACCCCTCAGAGACCTTCAATAGCCTCACACCCCTCAGAGACCTTCAATAACCTCACACCCCTCGCCCAGATAGGTCCCTGTACATCAGTAAGGACATTTTCTTTAAAAATCCATGCCCCGTGTGAGGCTCGAACTCACGACCTTCAGATTATGAGACTGACGCGCTGCCTACTGCGCCAACGAGGCCTGCACAGACCTTCTGTCCATCACCCCACCCACATGCTACATCCAGCTATGCCCATATGCAAGGGTCAGTGAAGTAAAAAAAAAAAAAAAAAGGACACAACATTGAGGCAAAGGCTACTGCTCGGAGGCCTTCAATAACCTCACACCCCTCAGAGACCTTCAATAGCCTCACACCCCTCAGAGACCTTCAATAACCTCACACCCCTCGCCCAGATAGGTCCCTGTACATCAGTAAGGACTTTTTCTTTAAAAATCCCTGCCCCGTGTGAGGCTCGAACACAACTTTCAGATTATGAGACTGACGCGCTGCCTACTGCGCCAACGAGGCCTGCACAGACCTTCTGTCCATCACCCCACCCACGTGCTACATGCAGCTAAATGCATATGCAATGGTCACTAAAGTTTTTTAAGTATTGCTTAAAAAAGTATTGCTTTGTGCGAGGCCAAAGCTCACTAACTTCACAACACTGATGCAAAGCCTACTGCTCCAAATCTTCCTCCCCTCAACGCAGAAAAAATGCCACGCCCAGATAGGTCCCTATATATCAATAAGGACTTTTCTTTCCAAAGCATTGCCCCCTTTGAGGCGCGAAGTCACAATCTCCAGATAATGAAACTATGCTCTACCTACTGCACCGAAGAGGGCTATGTGAATCTTGTGTCCATTACCCCACCCACATGCTACACTGATGCAAAGCCTACCGCTCCGAGACCTTCAATAATCTTAGTTCCGTCAACGCACCGACATGCTACTCCCAGATAGGTCCCTATATTCCAGTAAAGACTTTTTTTTTTTTTTTAAACGTTCTGCTCTATGTGAGGCTCAAAGTCACAACCTTCAGATTATAAGACAACACGCTACATTCTGCGCCAAAGAGGCCTAGGTGAATCTCATGTCCATTACCCCACCCACATGCTACATCCAGCTATGCCCATATGCAAGGGTCAGTGAAGTAAAAAAGAAAAAAGGAGGCAACATTGAGGCAAAGGCTACTGCTCCAAGAACCTCACACCCCCCAGAGACCTTCAATAGCCTCACACCCCTCAGAGACCTTCAATAACCTCACACCCCTCGCCCAGATAGGTCCTTGTACATCAGTAAGGACATTTTCTTTAAAAATCCATGCCCCGTGTGAGGCTCGAAGTCACGACCTTCAGATTATGAGACTGACGCGCTGCCTACTGCGCCAACGAGGCCTGCACAGACGTTCTGTCCATCACCCCACCCACATGCTACATCCAGCTATGCCCATATGCAAGGGTCAGTGAAGTAAAAAAAAAAAAAAAAAGGACACAACATTGAGGCAAAGGCTACTGCTCGGAGGCCTTCAATAACCTCACACCCCTCAGAGACCTTCAATAGCCTCACACCCCTCAGAGACCTTCAATAACCTCACACCCCTCGCCCAGATAGGTCCCTGTACATCAGTAAGGACTTTTTCTTTAAAAATCCCTGCGCCGTGTGAGGCTCGAACTCACGACCTTCAGATTATGAGACTGACGCACTGCCTACTGCGCCAACGAGGCCTGCACAGACCTTCTGTCCATCACCCCACCCACATGCTACATCCAGCTATGCCCATATGCAAGGGTCAGTGAAGTAAAAAAGAAAAAAGGAGGCAACATTGAGGCAAAGGCTACTGCTCCAAGAACCTCACACCCCTCAGAGACCTTCAATAGCCTCACACCCCTCAGAGACCTTCAATAACCTCACACCCCTCGCCCAGATAGGTCCCTGTACATCAGTAAGGACATTTTCTTTAAAAATCCATGCCCCGTGTGAGGCTCGAAGTCACGACCTTCAGATTATGAGACTGACGCGCTGCCTACTGCGCCAACGAGGCCTGCACAGACCTTCTGTCCATCACCCCACCCACATGCTACATCCAGCTATGCCCATATGCAAGGGTCAGTGAAGTGAAAAAAAAAAAAAGGACACAACATTGAGGCAAAGGCTACTGCTCGGAGGCCTTCAATAACCTCACACCCCTCAGAGACCTTCTAAAACCTCACACCCCTCGCCCAGATAGGTCCCTGTACATCAGTAAGGACTTTTTCTTTAAAAATCCCTGCCCCGTGTGAGGCTCGAACTCACGACCTTCAGATTATGAGACTGACGCGCTGCCTACTGCGCCAACGAGGCCTGCACAGACCTGCTGTCCATCACCCCACCCACGTGCTACATGCAGCTAAATGCATATGCAATGGTCACTAAAGTTTTTTAAGTATTGCTTAAAAAAGTATTGCTTTGTGCGAGGCCAAAGCTCACTAACTTCACAACACTGATGCAAAGCCTACTGCTCCAAATCTTCCTCCCCTCAACGCAGAAAAAATGCCACGCCCAGATAGGTCCCTATATATCAATAAGGACTTTTCTTTCCAAAGCATTGCCCCCTTTGAGGCGCGAAGTCACAATCTCCAGATAATGAAACTATGCTCTACCTACTGAACTGAAGAGGGCTATGTGAATCTTCTGTCCATTACCCCACCCACATGCTACACTGATGCAAAGTACTGCTCCGAGACCTTCAATAATCTTAGTTCCGTCAACGCACCGACATGCTACTCCCAGATAGGTCCCTATATTCCAGTA
This sequence comes from Borostomias antarcticus, assembly GCF_949987555.1. Lineage (NCBI taxonomy): Eukaryota > Metazoa > Chordata > Actinopteri > Stomiiformes > Stomiidae > Borostomias > Borostomias antarcticus. Next base: position 16,156,133 of record NC_140251.1, read on the forward strand.
AAGACTTTTTTTTTTTTTTCAAACGTTCTGCTCTATGTGAGGCTCAAAGTCACAACCTTCAGATTATAAGACAACACGCTACATTCTGCGCCAAAGAGGCCTAGGTGAATCTCATGTCCATTACCCCACCCACATGCTACATCCAGCTATGCCCATATGCAAGGGTCAGTGAAGTAAAAAAGAAAAAAGGAGGCAACATTGAGGCAAAGGCTACTGCTCCAAGAACCTCACACCCCTCAGAGACCTTCAATAGCCTCACACCCCTCAGAGACCTTCAATAACCTCACACCCCTCGCCCAGATAGGTCCCTGTACATCAGTAAGGACTTTTTCTTTAAAAATCCCTGCCCCGTGTGAGGCTCGAACTCACGACCTTCAGATTATGAGACTGACGCGCTGCCTACTGCGCCAACGAGGCCTGCACAGACCTTCTGTCCATCACCCCACCCACGTGCTATATGCAGCTAAATGCATATGCAATGGTCACTAAAGTTTTTTAAGTATTGCTTAAAAAAGTATTGCTTTGTGCGAGGCCAAAGCTCACTAACTTCACAACACTGATGCAAAGCCTACTGCTCCAAATCTTCCTCCCCTCAACGCAGAAAAAATGCCACGCCCAGATAGGTCCCTATATATCAATAAGGACTTTTCTTTCCAAAGCATTGCCCCCTTTGAGGCGCGAAGTCACAATCTCCAGATAATGAAACTATGCTCTACCTACTGAACTGAAGAGGGCTATGTGAATCTTCTGTCCATTACCCCACCCACATGCTACACTGATGCAAAGTACTGCTCCGAGACCTTCAATAATCTTAGTTCCGTCAACGCACCAACATGCTACTCCCAGATAGGTCCCTATATTCCAGTAAAGACTTTTTTTTTTTTTTTAAACGTTCTGCTCTATGTGAGGCTCAAAGTCACAACCTTCAGATTATAAGACAACACGCTACATTCTGCGCCAAAGAGGCCTAGGTGAATCTCATGTCCATTACCCCACCCACATGCTACATCCAGCTATGCCCAAATGCAAGGGTCAGTGAAGTAAAAAAGAAAAAAGGAGGCAACATTGAGGCAAAGGCTACTGCTCCAAGAACCTCACACCCCTCAGAGACCTTCAATAGCCTCACACCCCTCAGAGACCTTCAATAACCTCACACCCCTCGCCCAGATAGGTCCCGGTACATCAGTAAGGACATTTTCTTTAAAAATCCATGCCCCGTGTGAGGCTCGAACTCACGACCTTCAGATTATGAGACTGACGAGCTGCCTACTGCGCCAACGAAGCCTGCACAGACCTTCTGTCCATCACCCCACCCACATGCTACATCCAGCTATGCCCATATGCAAGGGTCAGTGAAGTAAAAAAAAAAAAAAAAGGACACAACATTGAGGCAAAGGCTACTGCTCGGAGGCCTTCAATAACCTCACACCCCTCAGAGACCTTCAATAGCCTCACACCCCTCAGAGACCTTCAATAACCTCACAGCCCTCGCCCAGATAGGTCCCTGTACATCAGTAAGGACTTTTTCTTTAAAAATCCCTGCCCCGTGTGAGGCTCGAACTCACGACCTTCAGATTATGAGACTGACGCGCTGCCTACTGCGCCAACGAGGCCTGCACAGACCTTCTGTCCATCACCCCACCCACGTGCTACATGCAGCTAAATGCATATGCAATGGTCACTAAAGTTTTTTAAGTATTGCTTAAAAAAGTATTGCTTTGTGCAAGGCCAAAGCTCACTTACTTCACAACACTGATGCAAAGCCTACTGCTCCAAATCTTCCTCCCCTCAACGCAGAAAAAATGCCACGCCCAGATAGGTCCCTATATATCAATAAGGACTTTTCTTTCCAAAGCATTGCCCCCTTTGAGGCGCGAAGTCACAATCTCCAGATAATGAAACTATGCTCTACCTACTGCACCGAAGAGGGCTATGTGAATCTTGTGTCCATTACCCCACCCACATGCTACACTGATGCAAAGCCTACTGCTCCGAGACCTTCAATAATCTTAGTTCCGTCAACGCACCGACATGCTACTCCCAGATAGGTCCCTATATTCCAGTAAAGACTTTTTTTTTTTTTTAAACGTTCTGCTCTATGTGAGGCTCAAAGTCACAACCTTCAGATTATAAGACAACACGCTACATTCTGCGCCAAAGAGGCCTAGGTGAATCTCATGTCCATTACCCCACCCACATGCTACATCCAGCTATGCCCATATGCAAGGGTCAGTGAAGTAAAAAAGAAAAAAGGAGGCAACATTGAGGCAAAGGCTACTGCTCCAAGAACCTCACACCCCTCAGAGACCTTCAATAGCCTCACACCCCTCGCCCAGATAGGTCCCTGTACATCAGTAAGGACATTTTCTTTAAAAATCCATGCCCCGTGTGAGGCTCAAACTCACGACCTTCAGATTATGAGACTGACGCGCTGCCTACTGCGCCAACGAGGCCTGCACAGACCTTCTGTCCATCACCCCACCCACATGCTACATCCAGCTATGCCCATATGCAAGGGTCAGTGAAGTGAAAAAAAAAAAAAAAAGGACACAACATTGAGGCAAAGGCTACTGCTCGGAGGCCTTCAATAACCTCACACCCCTCAGAGACCTTCAATAGCCTCACACCCCTCAGAGACCTTCAATAACCTCACACCCCTCGCCCAGATAGGTCCCTGTACATCAGTAAGGACTTTTTCTTTAAAAATCCCTGCCCCGTGTGAGGCTCGAACTCACGACCTTCAGATTATGAGACTGACACGCTGCCTACTGCGCCAACGAGGCCTGCACAGACCTTCTGTCCATCACCCCACCCACGTGCTACATGCAGCTAAATGCATATGCAATGGTCACTAAAGTTTTTTAAGTATTGCTTAAAAAAGTATTGCTTTGTGCGAGGCCAAAGCTCACTAACTTCACAACACTGATGCAAAGCCTACTGCTCCAAATCTTCCTCCCCTCAACACAGAAAAAATGCCACGCCCAGATAGGTCCCTATATATCAATAAGGACTTTTCTTTCCAAAGCATTGCCCCCTTTGAGGCGCGAAGTCACAATCTCCAGATAATGAAACTATGCTCTACCTACTGCACCGAAGAGGGCTATGTGAATCTTGTGTCCTTTACCCCACCCACATGCTACACTGATGCAAAGCCTACCGCTCCGAGACCTTCAATAATCTTAGTTCCGTCAACGCACCGACATGCTACTCCCAGATAGGTCCCTATATTCCAGTAAAGACTTTTTTTTTTTTAAACGTTCTGCTCTATGTGAGGCTCAAAGTCACAACCTTCAGATTATAAGACAACACGCTACATTCTGCGCCAAAGAGGCCTAGGTGAATCTCATGTCCATTACCCCACCCACATGTTACATCCAGCTATGCCCATATGCAAGGGTCAGTGAAGTAAAAAAGAAAAAAGGAGGCAACATTGAGGCAAAGGCTACTGCTCCAAGAACCTCACACCCCTCAGAGACCTTCAATAGCCTCACACCCCTCAGAGACCTTCAATAACCTCACACCCCTCGCCCAGATAGGTCCCTGTACATCAGTAAGGACATTTTCTTTAAAAATCCATGCCCCGTGTGAGGCTCGAACTCACGACCTTCAGATTATGAGACTGACGCGCTGCCTACTGCGCCAACGAGGCCTGCACAGACCTTCTGTCCATCACCCCACCCACGTGCTACATGCAGCTAAATGCATATGCAATGGTCACTAAAGTTTTTTAAGTATTGCTTAAAAAAGTATTGCTTTGTGCGAGGCCAAAGCTCACTAACTTCACAACACTGATGCAAAGCCTACTGCTCCAAATCTTCCTCCCCTCAACGCAGAAAAAATGCCACGCCCAGATAGGTCCCTATATATCAATAAGGACTTTTCTTTCCAAAGCATTGCCCCCTTTGAGGCGCGAAGTCACAATCTCCAGATAATGAAACTATGCTCTACCTACTGCACCGAAGAGGGCTATGTGAATCTTGTGTCCATTACCCCACCCACATGCTACACTGATGCAAAGCCTACCGCTCCGAGACCTTCAATAATCTTAGTTCCGTCAACGCACCGACATGCTACTCCCAGATAGGTCCCTATATTCCAGTAAAGACTTTTTTTTTTTTTTTAAACGTTCTGCTCTATGTGAGGCTCAAAGTCACAACCTTCAGATTATAAGACAACACGCTACATTCTGCGCCAAAGAGGCCTAGGTGAATCTCATGTCCATTACCCCACCCACATGCTACATCCAGCTATGCCCATATGCAAGGGTCAGTGAAGTAAAAAAGAAAAAAGGAGGCAACATTGAGGCAAAGGCTACTGCTCCAAGAACCTCACACCCCTCAGAGACCTTCAATAGCCTCACACCCCTCAGAGACCTTCAATAACCTCACACCCCTCGCCCAGATAGGTCCCTGTACATCAGTAAGGACATTTTCTTTAAAAATCCATGCCCCGTGTGAGGCTCGAACTCACGACCTTCAGATTATGAGACTGACGCGCTGCCTACTGCGCCAATGAGGCCTGCACAGACCTTCTGTCCATCACCCCACCCACATGCTACATCCAGCTATGCCCATATGCAAGGGTCAGTGAAGTGAAAAAAAAAAAAAAAAGGACACAACATTGAGGCAAAGGCTACTGCTCGGAGGCCTTCAATAACCTCACACCCCTCAGAGACCTTCAATAGCCTCACACCCCTCAGAGACCTTCAATAACCTCACACCCCTCGCCCAGATAGGTCCCTGTACATCAGTAAGGACTTTTTCTTTAAAAATCCCTGCCCCGTGTGAGGCTCGAACTCACGACCTTCAGATTATGAGACTGACGCGCTGCCTACTGCGCCAACGAGGCCTGCACAGACCTTCTGTCCATCACCCCACCCACGTGCTACATGCAGCTAAATGCATATGCAATGGTCACTAAAGTTTTTTAAGTATTGCTTAAAAAAGTATTGCTTTGTGCGAGGCCAAAGCTCACTAACTTCACAACACTGATGCAAAGCCTACTGCTCCAAATCTTCCTCCCCTCAACGCAGAAAAAATGCCACGCCCAGATAGGTCCCTATATATCAATAAGGACTTTTCTTTCCAAAGCATTGCCCCCTTTGAGGCGCGAAGTCACAATCTCCAGATAATGAAACTATGCTCTACCTACTGCACCGAAGAGGGCTATGTGAATCTTGTGTCCATTACCCCACCCACATGCTACACTGATGCAAAGCCTACTGCTCCGAGACCTTCAATAATCTTAGTTCCGTCAACGCACCGACATGCTACTCCCAGATAGGTCCCTATATTCCAGTAAAGACTTTTTTTTTTTTTTTAAACGTTCTGCTCTATGTGAGGCTCAAAGTCACAACCTTCAGATTATAAGACAACACGCTACATTCTGCGCCAAAGAGGCCTAGGTGAATCTCATGTCCATTACCCCACCCACATGTTACATCCAGCTATGCCCATATGCAAGGGTCAGTGAAGTAAAAAAGAAAAAAGGAGGCAACATTGAGGCAAAGGCTACTGCTCCAAGAACCTCACACCCCTCAGAGACCTTCAATAGCCTCACACCCCTCAGAGACCTTCAATAACCTCACACCCCTCGCCCAGATAGGTCCCTGTACATCAGTAAGGACATTTTCTTTAAAAATCCGTGCCCCGTGTGAGGCTCGAACTCACGACCTTCAGATTATGAGACTGACGCGCTGCCTACTGCGCCAACGAGGCCTGCACAGACCTTCTGTCCATCACCCCACCCACGTGCTACATGCAGCTAAATGCATATGCAATGGTCACTAAAGTTTTTTAAGTATTGCTTAAAAAAGTATTGCTTTGTGCGAGGCCAAAGCTCACTAACTTCACAACACTGATGCAAAGCCTACTGCTCCAAATCTTCCTCCCCTCAACGCAGAAAAAATGCCACGCCCAGATAGGTCCCTATATATCAATAAGGACTTTTCTTTCCAAAGCATTGCCCCCTTTGAGGCGCGAAGTCACAATCTCCAGATAATGAAACTATGCTCTACCTACTGCACCGAAGAGGGCTATGTGAATCTTGTGTCCATTACCCCACCCACATGCTACACTGATGCAAAGCCTACTGCTCCGAGACCTTCAATAATCTTAGTTCCGTCAACGCACCGACATGCTACTCCCAGATAGGTCCCTATATTCCAGTAAAGACTTTTTTTTTTTTTTTAAACGTTCTGCTCTATGTGAGGCTCAAAGTCACAACCTTCAGATTATAAGACAACACGCTACATTCTGCGCCAAAGAGGCCTAGGTGAATCTCATGTCCATTACCCCACCCACATGTTACATCCAGCTATGCCCATATGCAAGGGTCAGTGAAGTAAAAAAGAAAAAAGGAGGCAACATTGAGGCAAAGGCTACTACTCCAAGAACCTCACACCCCTCAGAGACCTTCAATAGCCTCACACCCCTCAGAGACCTTCAATAACCTCACACCCCTCGCCCAGATAGGTCCCTGTACATCAGTAAGGACATTTTCTTTAAAAATCCATGCCCCGTGTGAGGCTCGAACTCACGACCTTCAGATTATGAGACTGACGCGCTGCCTACTGCGCCAACGAGGCCTGCACAGACCTTCTGTCCATCACCCCACCCACGTGCTACATGCAGCTAAATGCATATGCAATGGTCACTAAAGTTTTTTAAGTATTGCTTAAAAAAGTATTGCTTTGTGCGAGGCCAAAGCTCACTAACTTCACAACACTGATGCAAAGCCTACTGCTCCAAATCTTCCTCCCCTCAACGCAGAAAAAATGCCACGCCCAGATAGGTCCCTATATATCAATAAGGACTTTTCTTTCCAAAGCATTGCCCCCTTTGAGGCGCGAAGTCACAATCTCCAGATAATGAAACTATGCTCTACCTACTGCACCGAAGAGGGCTATGTGAATCTTGTGTCCATTACCCCACCCACATGCTACACTGATGCAAAGCCTACCGCTCCGAGACCTTCAATAATCTTAGTTCCGTCAACGCACCGACATGCTACTCCCAGATAGGTCCCTATATTCCAGTAAAGACTTTTTTTTTTTTTTTAAACGTTCTGCTCTATGTGAGGCTCAAAGTCACAACCTTCAGATCATAAGACAACACGCTACATTCTGCGCCAAAGAGGCCTAGGTGAATCTCATGTCCATTACCCCACCCACATGCTACATCCAGCTATGCCCATATGCAAGGGTCAGTGAAGTAAAAAAGAAAAAAGGAGGCAACATTGAGGCAAAGGCTACTGCTCCAAGAACCTCACACCCCTCAGAGACCTTCAATAGCCTCACACCCCTCAGAGACCTTCAATAACCTCACACCCCTCGCCCAGATAGGTCCCTGTACATCAGTAAGGACATTTTCTTTAAAAATCCATGCCCCGTGTGAGGCTCGAAGTCACGACCTTCAGATTATGAGACTGACGCGCTGCCTACTGCGCCAACGAGGCCTGCACAGACCTTCTGTCCATCACCCCACCCACATGCTACATCCAGCTATGCCCATATGCAAGGGTCAGTGAAGTAAAAAAATTAAAAAAAGGACACAACATTGAGGCAAAGGCTACTGCTCGGAGGCCTTCAATAACCTCACACCCCTCAGAGACCTTCAATAGCCTCACACCCCTCAGAGACCTTCAATAACCTCACACCCCTCGCCCAGATAGGTCCCTGTACATCAGTAAGGACTTTTTTTTTTTAAATCCCTGCCCCGTGTGAGGCTCGAACACGACTTTCAGATTATGAGACTGACGCGCTGCCTACTGCGCCAACGAGGCCTGCACAGACCTTCTGTCCATCACCCCACCCACGTGCTACATGCAGCTAAATGCATATGCAATGGTCACTAAAGTTTTTTAAGTATTGCTTAAAAAAGTATTGCTTTGTGCGAGGCCAAAGCTCACTAACTTCACAACACTGATGCAAAGCCTACTGCTCCAAATCTTCCTCCCCTCAACGCAGAAAAAATGCCACGCCCAGATAGGTCCCTATATATCAATAAGGACTTTTCTTTCCAAAGCATTGCCCCCTTTGAGGCGCGAAGTCACAATCTCCAGATAATGAAACTATGCTCTACCTACTGCACCGAAGAGGGCTATGTGAATCTTGTGTCCATTACCCCACCCACATGCTACACTGATGCAAAGCCTACCGCTCCGAGACCTTCAATAATCTTAGTTCCGTCAACGCACCGACATGCTACTCCCAGATAGGTCCCTATATTCCAGTAAAGACTTTTTTTTTTTTTTTAAACGTTCTGCTCTATGTGAGGCTCAAAGTCACAACCTTCAGATCATAAGACAACACGCTACATTCTGCGCCAAAGAGGCCTAGGTGAATCTCATGTCCATTACCCCACCCACATGCTACATCCAGCTATGCCCATATGCAAGGGTCAGTGAAGTAAAAAAGAAAAAAGGAGGCAACATTGAGGCAAAGGCTACTGCTCCAAGAACCTCACACCCCTCAGAGACCTTCAATAGCCTCACACCCCTCAGAGACCTTCAATAACCTCACACCCCTCGCCCAGATAGGTCCCTGTACATCAGTAAGGACATTTTCTTTAAAAATCCATGCCCCGTGTGAGGCTCGAAGTCACGACCTTCAGATTATGAGACTGACGCGCTGCCTACTGCGCCAACGAGGCCTGCACAGACCTTCTGTCCATCACCCCACCCACATGCTACATCCAGCTATGCCCATATGCAAGGGTCAGTGAAGTAAAAAAATTAAAAAAAGGACACAACATTGAGGCAAAGGCTACTGCTCGGAGGCCTTCAATAACCTCACACCCCTCAGAGACCTTCAATAGCCTCACACCCCTCAGAGACCTTCAATAACCTCACACCCCTCGCCCAGATAGGTCCCTGTACATCAGTAAGGACTTTTTTTTTTTAAATCCCTGCCCCGTGTGAGGCTCGAACACGACTTTCAGATTATGAGACTGACGCGCTGCCTACTGCGCCAACGAGGCCTGCACAGACCTTCTGTCCATCACCCCACCCACGTGCTACATGCAGCTAAATGCATATGCAATGGTCACTAAAGTTTTTTAAGTATTGCTTAAAAAAGTATTGCTTTGTGCGAGGCCAAAGCTCACTAACTTCACAACACTGATGCAAAGCCTACTGCTCCAAATCTTCCTCCCCTCAACGCAGAAAAAATGCCACGCCCAGATAGGTCCCTATATATCAATAAGGACTTTTCTTTCCAAAGCATTGCCCCCTTTGAGGCGCGAAGTCACAATCTCCAGATAATGAAACTATGCTCTACCTACTGCACCGAAGAGGGCTATGTGAATCTTGTGTCCATTACCCCACCCACATGCTACACTGATGCAAAGCCTACCGCTCCGAGACCTTCAATAATCTTAGTTCCGTCAACGCACCGACATGCTACTCCCAGATAGGTCCCTATATTCCAGTAAAGACTTTTTTTTTTTTTTTAAACGTTCTGCTCTATGTGAGGCTCAAAGTCACAACCTTCAGATTATAAGACAACACGCTACATTCTGCGCCAAAGAGGCCTAGGTGAATCTCATGTCCATTACCCCACCCACATGCTACATCCAGCTATGCCCATATGCAAGGGTCAGTGAAGTAAAAAAGAAAAAAGGAGGCAACATTGAGGCAAAGGCTACTGCTCCAAGAACCTCACACCCCTCAGAGACCTTCAATAGCCTCACACCCCTCAGAGACCTTCAATAACCTCACACCCCTCGCCCAGATAGGTCCCTGTACATCAGTAAGGACATTTTCTTTAAAAATCCATGCCCCGTGTGAGGCTCGAATTCACGACCTTCAGATTATGAGACTGACGCGCTGCCTACTGCGCCAACGAGGCCTGCACAGACCTTCTGTCCATCACCCCACCCACATGCTACATCCAGCTATGCCCATATGCAAGGGTCAGTGAAGTAAAAAAAAAAAAAAAAAAGGACACAACATTGAGGCAAAGGCTACTGCTCGGAGGCCTTCAATAACCTCACACCCCTCAGAGACCTTCAATAGCCTCACACCCCTCAGAGACCTTCAATAACCTCACACCCCTCGCCCAGATAGGTCCCTGTACATCAGTAAGGACTTTTTCTTTAAAAATCCCTGCGCCGTGTGAGGCTCGAACTCACGACCTTCAGATTATGAGACTGACCTTCAGATTATGAGACTGACGCGCTGCCTACTGCGCCAACGAGGCCTGCACAGACCTTCTGTCCATCACCCCACCCACGTGCTACATTCAGCTAAATGCATATGCAATGGTCACTAAAGTTTTTTAAGTATTGCTTAAAAAAGTATTGCTTTGTGCGAGGCCAAAGCTCACTAACTTCACAACACTGATGCAAAGCCTACTGCTCCAAATCTTCCTCCCCTCAACGCAGAAAAAATGCCACGCCCAGATAGGTCCCTATATATCAATAAGGACTTTTCTTTCCAAAGCATTGCCCCCTTTGAGGCGCGAAGTCACAATCTCCAGATAATGAAACTATGCTCTACCTACTGCACCGAAGAGGGCTATGTGAATCTTGTGTCCATTACCCCACCCACATGCTACACTGATGCAAAGCCTACTGCTCCGAGACCTTCAATAATCTTAGTTCCGTCAACGCACCGACATGCTACTCCCAGATAGGTCCCTATATTCCAGTAAAGACTTTTTTTTTTTTTTTAAACGTTCTGCTCTATGTGAGGCTCAAAGTCACAACCTTCAGATTATAAGACAACACGCTACATTCTGCGCCAAAGAGGCCTAGGTGAATCTCATGTCCATTACCCCACCCACATGCTACATCCAGCTATGCCCATATGCAAGGGTCAGTGAAGTAAAAAAGAAAAAAGGAGGCAACATTGAGGCAAAGGCTACTGCTCCAAGAACCTCACACCCCTCAGAGACCTTCAATAGCCTCACACCCCTCAGAGACCTTCAATAACCTCACACCCCTCGCCCAGATAGGTCCCTGTACATCAGTAAGGACATTTTCTTTAAAAATCCGTGCCCCGAACTCACGACCTTCAGATTATGAGACTGACGCGCTGCCTACTGCGCCAACGAGGCCTGCACAGACCTTCTGTCCATCACCCCACCCACATGCTACATCCAGCTATGCCCATATGCAAGGGTCAGTGAAGTAAAAAAAAAAAAAAAAGGACACAACATTGAGGCAAAGGCTACTGCTCGGAGGCCTTCAATAACCTCACACCCCTCAGAGACCTTCAATAGCCTCACACCCCTCAGAGACCTTCAATAACCTCACACCCCTCGCCCAGATAGGTCCCTGTACATCAGTAAGGACTTTTTCTTTAAAAATCCCTGCCCCGTGTGAGGCTCGAACTCACGACCTTCAGATTATGAGACTGACGCGCTGCCTACTGCGCCAACGAGGCCTGCACAGACCTTCTGTCCATCACCCCACCCACGTGCTACATGCAGCTAAATGCATATGCAATGGTCACTAAAGTTTTTTAAGTATTGCTTAAAAAAGTATTGCTTTGTGCGAGGCCAAAGCTCACTAACTTCACAACACTGATGCAAAGCCTACTGCTCCAAATCTTCCTCCCCTCAACGCAGAAAAAATGCCACGCCCAGATAGGTCCCTATATATCAATAAGGACTTTTCTTTCCAAAGCATTGCCCCCTTTGAGGCGCGAAGTCACAATCTCCAGATAATGAAACTATGCTCTACCTACTGCACCGAAGAGGGCTATGTGAATCTTGTGTCCATTACCCCACCCACATGCTACACTGATGCAAAGCCTACCGCTCCGAGACCTTCAATAATCTTAGTTCCGTCAACGCACCGACATGCTACTCCCAGATAGGTCCCTATATTCCAGTAAAGACTTTTTTTTTTTTTTTAAACGTTCTGCTCTATGTGAGGCTCAAAGTCACAACCTTCAGATTATAAGACAACACGCTACATTCTGCGCCAAAGAGGCCTAGGTGAATCTCATGTCCATTACCCCACCCACATGCTACATCCAGCTATGCCCATATGCAAGGGTCAGTGAAGTAAAAAAGAAAAAAGGAGGCAACATTGAGGCAAAGGCTACTGCTCCAAGAACCTCACACCCCTCAGAGACCTTCAATAGCCTCACACCCCTCAGAGACCTTCAATAACCTCACACCCCTCGCCCAGATAGGTCCCTGTACATCAGTAAGGACATTTTCTTTAAAAATCCGTGCCCCGAACTCACGACCTTCAGATTATGAGACTGACGCGCTGCCTACTGCGCCAACGAGGCCTGCACAGACCTTCTGTCCATCACCCCACCCACATGCTACATCCAGCTATGCCCATATGCAAGGGTCAGTGAAGTAAAAAAAAAAAAAAAAAAGGACACAACATTGAGGCAAAGGCTACTGCTCGGAGGCCTTCAATAACCTCACACCCCTCAGAGACCTTCAATAGCCTCACACCCCTCAGAGACCTTCAATAACCTCACACCCCTCGCCCAGATAGGTCCCTGTACATCAGTAAGGACTTTTTCTTTAAAAATCCCTGCGCCGTGTGAGGCTCGAACTCACGACCTTCAGATTATGAGACTGACCTTCAGATTATGAGACTGACGCGCTGCCTACTGCGCCAACGAGGCCTGCACAGACCTTCTGTCCATCACCCCACCCACGTGCTACATTCAGCTAAATGCATATGCAATGGTCACTAAAGTTTTTTAAGTATTGCTTAAAAAAGTATTGCTTTGTGCGAGGCCAAAGCTCACTAACTTCACAACACTGATGCAAAGCCTACTGCTCCAAATCTTCCTCCCCTCAACGCAGAAAAAATGCCACGCCCAGATAGGTCCCTATATATCAATAAGGACTTTTCTTTCCAAAGCATTGCCCCCTTTGAGGCGCGAAGTCACAATCTCCAGATAATGAAACTATGCTCTACCTACTGCACCGAAGAGGGCTATGTGAATCTTGTGTCCATTACCCCACCCACATGCTACACTGATGCAAAGCCTACTGCTCCGAGACCTTCAATAATCTTAGTTCCGTCAACGCACCGACATGCTACTCCCAGATAGGTCCCTATATTCCAGTAAAGACTTTTTTTTTTTTTTTAAACGTTCTGCTCTATGTGAGGCTCAAAGTCACAACCTTCAGATTATAAGACAACACGCTACATTCTGCGCCAAAGAGGCCTAGGTGAATCTCATGTCCATTACCCCACCCACATGCTACATCCAGCTATGCCCATATGCAAGGGTCAGTGAAGTAAAAAAGAAAAAAGGAGGCAACATTGAGGCAAAGGCTACTGCTCCAAGAACCTCACACCCCTCAGAGACCTTCAATAGCCTCACACCCCTCAGAGACCTTCAATAACCTCACACCCCTCGCCCAGATAGGTCCCTGTACATCAGTAAGGACATTTTCTTTAAAAATCCGTGCCCCGAACTCACGACCTTCAGATTATGAGACTGACGCGCTGCCTACTGCGCCAACGAGGCCTGCACAGACCTTCTGTCCATCACCCCACCCACATGCTACATCCAGCTATGCCCATATGCAAGGGTCAGTGAAGTAAAAAAAAAAAAAAAAGGACACAACATTGAGGCAAAGGCTACTGCTCGGAGGCCTTCAATAACCTCACACCCCTCAGAGACCTTCAATAGCCTCACACCCCTCAGAGACCTTCAATAACCTCACACCCCTCGCCCAGATAGGTCCCTGTACATCAGTAAGGACTTTTTCTTTAAAAATCCCTGCCCCGTGTGAGGCTCGAACTCACGACCTTCAGATTATGAGACTGACGCGCTGCCTACTGCGCCAACGAGGCCTGCACAGACCTTCTGTCCATCACCCCACCCACGTGCTACATGCAGCTAAATGCATATGCAATGGTCACTAAAGTTTTTTAAGTATTGCTTAAAAAAGTATTGCTTTGTGCGAGGCCAAAGCTCACTAACTTCACAACACTGATGCAAAGCCTACTGCTCCAAATCTTCCTCCCCTCAACGCAGAAAAAATGCCACGCCCAGATAGGTCCCTATATATCAATAAGGACTTTTCTTTCCAAAGCATTGCCCCCTTTGAGGCGCGAAGTCACAATCTCCAGATAATGAAACTATGCTCTACCTACTGCACCGAAGAGGGCTATGTGAATCTTGTGTCCATTACCCCACCCACATGCTACACTGATGCAAAGCCTACCGCTCCGAGACCTTCAATAATCTTAGTTCCGTCAACGCACCGACATGCTACTCCCAGATAGGTCCCTATATTCCAGTAAAGACTTTTTTTTTTTTTTTAAACGTTCTGCTCTATGTGAGGCTCAAAGTCACAACCTTCAGATTATAAGACAACACGCTACATTCTGCGCCAAAGAGGCCTAGGTGAATCTCATGTCCATTACCCCACCCACATGCTACATCCAGCTATGCCCATATGCAAGGGTCAGTGAAGTAAAAAAGAAAAAAGGAGGCAACATTGAGGCAAAGGCTACTGCTCCAAGAACCTCACACCCCTCAGAGACCTTCAATAGCCTCACACCCCTCAGAGACCTTCAATAACCTCACACCCCTCGCCCAGATAGGTCCCTGTACATCAGTAAGGACATTTTCTTTAAAAATCCGTGCCCCGAACTCACGACCTTCAGATTATGAGACTGACGCGCTGCCTACTGCGCCAACGAGGCCTGCACAGACCTTCTGTCCATCACCCCACCCACATGCTACATCCAGCTATGCCCATATGCAAGGGTCAGTGAAGTAAAAAAAAAAAAAAAAAAGGACACAACATTGAGGCAAAGGCTACTGCTCGGAGGCCTTCAATAACCTCACACCCCTCAGAGACCTTCAATAGCCTCACACCCCTCAGAGACCTTCAATAACCTCACACCCCTCGCCCAGATAGGTCCCTGTACATCAGTAAGGACTTTTTCTTTAAAAATCCCTGCGCCGTGTGAGGCTCGAACTCACGACCTTCAGATTATGAGACTGACGCGCTGCCTACTGCGCCAACGAGGCCTGCACAGACCTTCTGTCCATCACCCCACCCACGTGCTACATTCAGCTAAATGCATATGCAATGGTCACTAAAGTTTTTTAAGTATTGCTTAAAAAAGTATTGCTTTGTGCGAGGCCAAAGCTCACTAACTTCACAACACTGATGCAAAGCCTACTGCTCCAAATCTTCCTCCCCTCAACGCAGAAAAAATGCCACGCCCAGATAGGTCCCTATATATCAATAAGGACTTTTCTTTCCAAAGCATTGCCCCCTTTGAGGCGCGAAGTCACAATCTCCAGATAATGAAACTATGCTCTACCTACTGCACCGAAGAGGGCTATGTGAATCTTGTGTCCATTACCCCACCCACATGCTACACTGATGCAAAGCCTACTGCTCCGAGACCTTCAATAATCTTAGTTCCGTCAACGCACCGACATGCTACTCCCAGATAGGTCCCTATATTCCAGTAAAGACTTTTTTTTTTTTTTTAAACGTTCTGCTCTATGTGAGGCTCAAAGTCACAACCTTCAGATTATAAAACAACACGCTACATTCTGCGCCAAAGAGGCCTAGGTGAATCTCATGTCCATTACCCCACCCACATGCTACATCCAGCTATGCCCATATGCAAGGGTCAGTGAAGTAAAAAAGAAAAAAGGAGGCAACATTGAGGCAAAGGCTACTGCTCCAAGAACCTCACACCCCTCAGAGACCTTCAATAGCCTCACACCCCTCAGAGACCTTCAATAACCTCACACCCCTCACCCAGATAGGTCCCTGTACATCAGTAAGGACATTTTCTTTAAAAATCCATGCCCCGTGTGAGGCTCGAACTCACGACCTTCAGATTATGAGACTGACGCGCTGCCTACTGCGCCAACGAGGCCTGCACAGACCTTCTGTCCATCACCCCACCCACATGCTACATCCAGCTATGCCCATATGCAAGGGTCAGTGAAGTAAAAAAAAAAAAAAAAGGACACAACTTTGAGGCAAAGGCTACTGCTCGGAGGCCTTCAATAACCTCACACCCCTCAGAGACCTTCAATAGCCTCACACCCCTCAGAGACCTTCAATAACCTCACACCCCTCGCCCAGATAGGTCCCTGTACATCAGTAAGGACTTTTTCTTTAAAAATCCCTGCCCCGTGTGAGGCTCGAACTCACGACCTTCAGATTATGAGACTGACGCGCTGCCTACTGCGCCAACGAGGCCTGCACAGACCTTCTGTCCATCACCCCACCCACGTGCTACATGCAGCTAAATGCATATGCAATGGTCACTAAAGTTTTTTAAGTATTGCTTAAAAAAGTATTGCTTTGTGCGAGGCCAAAGCTCACTAACTTCACAACACTGATGCAAAGCCTACTGCTCCAAATCTTCCTCCCCTCAACGCAGAAAAAATGCCACGCCCAGATAGGTCCCTATATATCAATAAGGACTTTTCTTTCCAAAGCATTGCCCCCTTTGAGGCGCGAAGTCACAATCTCCAGATAATGAAACTATGCTCTACCTACTGCACCGAAGAGGGCTATGTGAATCTTGTGTCCATTACCCCACCCACATGCTACACTGATGCAAAGCCTACCGCTCCGAGACCTTCAATAATCTTAGTTCCGTCAACGCACCGACATGCTACTCCCAGATAGGTCCCTATATTCCAGTAAAGACTTTTTTTTTTTTTTTAAACGTTCTGCTCTATGTGAGGCTCAAAGTCACAACCTTCAGATTATAAGACAACACGCTACATTCTGCGCCAAAGAGGCCTAGGTGAATCTCATGTCCATTACCCCACCCACATGCTACATCCAGCTATGCCCATATGCAAGGGTCAGTGAAGTAAAAAAGAAAAAAGGAGGCAACATTGAGGCAAAGGCTACTGCTCCAAGAACCTCACACCCCTCAGAGACCTTCAATAGCCTCACACCCCTCAGAGACCTTCAATAACCTCACACCCCTCGCCCAGATAGGTCCCTGTACATCAGTAAGGACATTTTCTTTAAAAATCCATGCCCCGTGTGAGGCTCGAATTCACGACCTTCAGATTATGAGACTGACGCGCTGCCTACTGCGCCAACGAGGCCTGCACAGACCTTCTGTCCATCACCCCACCCACATGCTACATCCAGCTATGCCCATATGCAAGGGTCAGTGAAGTAAAAAAAAAAAAAAAAAAGGACACAACATTGAGGCAAAGGCTACTGCTCGGAGGCCTTCAATAACCTCACACCCCTCAGAGACCTTCAATAGCCTCACACCCCTCAGAGACCTTCAATAACCTCACACCCCTCGCCCAGATAGGTCCCTGTACATCAGTAAGGACTTTTTCTTTAAAAATCCCTGCACCGTGTGAGGCTCGAACTCACGACCTTCAGATTATGAGACTGACGCGCTGCCTACTGCGCCAACGAGGCCTGCACAGACCTTCTGTCCATCACCCCACCCACGTGCTACATTCAGCTAAATGCATATGCAATGGTCACTAAAGTTTTTTAAGTATTGCTTAAAAAAGTATTGCTTTGTGCGAGGCCAAAGCTCACTAACTTCACAACACTGATGCAAAGCCTACTGCTCCAAATCTTCCTCCCCTCAACGCAGAAAAAATGCCACGCCCAGATAGGTCCCTATATATCAATAAGGACTTTTCTTTCCAAAGCATTGCCCCCTTTGAGGCGCGAAGTCACAATCTCCAGATAATGAAACTATGCTCTACCTACTGCACCGAAGAGGGCTATGTGAATCTTGTGTCCATTACCCCACCCACATGCTACACTGATGCAAAGCCTACTGCTCCGAGACCTTCAATAATCTTAGTTCCGTCAACGCACCGACATGCTACTCCCAGATAGGTCCCTATATTCCAGTAAAGACTTTTTTTTTTTTTTTAAACGTTCTGCTCTATGTGAGGCTCAAAGTCACAACCTTCAGATTATAAGACAACACGCTACATTCTGCGCCAAAGAGGCCTAGGTGAATCTCATGTCCATTACCCCACCCACATGCTACATCCAGCTATGCCCATATGCAAGGGTCAGTGAAGTAAAAAAGAAAAAAGGAGGCAACATTGAGGCAAAGGCTACTGCTCCAAGAACCTCACACCCCTCAGAGACCTTCAATAGCCTCACACCCCTCAGAGACCTTCAATAACCTCACACCCCTCGCCCAGATAGGTCCCTGTACATCAGTAAGGACATTTTCTTTAAAAATCCGTGCCCCGAACTCACGACCTTCAGATTATGAGACTGATGCGCTGCCTACTGCGCCAACGAGGCCTGCACAGACCTTCTGTCCATCACCCCACCCACATGCTACATCCAGCTATGCCCATATGCAAGGGTCAGTGAAGTAAAAAAAAAAAAAAAAGGACACAACATTGAGGCAAAGGCTACTGCTCGGAGGCCTTCAATAACCTCACACCCCTCAGAGACCTTCAATAGCCTCACACCCCTCAGAGACCTTCAATAACCTCACACCCCTCGCCCAGATAGGTCCCTGTACATCAGTAAGGACTTTTTCTTTAAAAATCCCTGCCCCGTGTGAGGCTCGAACTCACGACCTTCAGATTATGAGACTGACGCGCTGCCTACTGCGCCAACGAGGCCTGCACAGACCTTCTGTCCATCACCCCACCCACGTGCTACATGCAGCTAAATGCATATGCAATGGTCACTAAAGTTTTTTAAGTATTGCTTAAAAAAGTATTGCTTTGTGCGAGGCCAAAGCTCACTAACTTCACAACACTGATGCAAAGCCTACTGCTCCAAATCTTCCTCCCCTCAACGCAGAAAAAATGCCACGCCCAGATAGGTCCCTATATATCAATAAGGACTTTTCTTTCCAAAGCATTGCCCCCTTTGAGGCACGAAGTCACAATCTCCAGATAATGAAACTATGCTCTACCTACTGCACCGAAGAGGGCTATGTGAATCTTGTGTCCATTACCCCACCCACATGCTACACTGATGCAAAGCCTACCGCTCCGAGACCTTCAATAATCTTAGTTCCGTCAACGCACCGACATGCTACTCCCAGATAGGTCCCTATATTCCAGTAAAGACTTTTTTTTTTTTTTTTAAACGTTCTGCTCTATGTGAGGCTCAAAGTCACAACCTTCAGATTATAAGACAACACGCTACATTCTGCGCCAAAGAGGCCTAGGTGAATCTCATGTCCATTACCCCACCCACATGCTACATCCAGCTATGCCCATATGCAAGGGTCAGTGAAGTAAAAAAGAAAAAAGGAGGCAACATTGAGGCAAAGGCTACTGCTCCAAGAACCTCACACCCCTCAGAGACCTTCAATAGCCTCACACCCCTCAGAGACCTTCAATAACCTCACACCCCTCGCCCAGATAGGTCCCTGTACATCAGTAAGGACATTTTCTTTAAAAATCCATGCCCCGTGTGAGGCTCGAACTCATGACCTTCAGATTATGAGACTGACGTGCTGCCTACTGCGCCAACGAGGCCTGCATAGACCTTCTGTCCATCACCCCACCCACATGCTACATCCAGCTATGCCCATATGCAAGGGTCAGTGAAGTAAAAAAAAAAAAAAAAAGGACAACATTGAGGCAAAGGCTACTGCTCGGAGGCCTTCAATAACCTCACACCCCTCAGAGACCTTCAATAGCCTCACACCCCTCAGAGACCTTCAATAACCTCACACCCCTCGCCCAGATAGGTCCCTGTACATCAGTAAGGACTTTTTCTTTAAAAATCCCTGCCCCGTGTGAGGTTCGAACTCACGACCTTCAGATTATGAGACTGACGCGCTGCCTACTGCGCCAACGAGGCCTGCACAGACCTTCTGTCCATCACCCCACCCACATGATACATGCAGCTAAATGCATATGCAATGGTCACTAAAGTTTTTTAAGTATTGCTTAAAAAAGTATTGCTTTGTGCGAGGCCAAAGCTCACTAACTTCACAACACTGATGCAAAGCCTACTGCTCCAAATCTTCCTCCCCTCAACGCAGAAAAAATGCCACGCCCAGATAGGTCCCTATATATCAATAAGGACTTTTCTTTCCAAAGCATTGCCCCCTTTGAGGCGCGAAGTCACAATCTCCAGATAATGAAACTATGCTCTACCTACTGCACCGAAGAGGGCTATGTGAATCTTGTGTCCATTACCCCACCCACATGCTACACTGATGCAAAGCCTACTGCTCCGAGACCTTCAATAATCTTAGTTCCGTCAACGCACCGACATGCTACTCCCAGATAGGTCCCTATATTCCAGTAAAGACTTTTTTTTTTTTTTTAAACGTTCTGCTCTATGTGAGGCTCAAAGTCACAACCTTCAGATTATAAGACAACACGCTACATTCTGCGCCAAAGAGGCCTAGGTGAATCTCATGTCCATTACCCCACCCACATGCTACATCCAGCTATGCCCATATGCAAGGGTCAGTGAAGTAAAAAAGAAAAAAGGAGGCAACATTGAGGCAAAGGCTACTGCTCCAAGAACCTCACACCCCTCAGAGACCTTCAATAGCCTCACACCCCTCAGAGACCTTCAATAACCTCACACCCCTCGCCCAGATAGGTCCCTGTACATCAGTAAGGACTTTTTCTTTAAAAATCCCTGCCCCGTGTGAGGCTCGAACTCACAACCTTCAGATTATGAGACTGACGCGCTGCCTACTGCGCCAACGAGGCCTGCACAGACCTTTTGTCCATCACCCCACCCACGTGCTACATGCAGCTAAATGCATATGCAATGGTCACTAAAGTTTTTTAAAAAGAGTATTGCTTTGTGCGAAGCCAAAGCTCACTAACTTCACAACACTGATGCAAAGCCTACTGCTCCAAATCTTCCTCCCCTCAACGCAGAAAAAATGCCACGCCCAGATAGGTCCCTATATATCAATAAGGACTTTTCTTTCCAAAGCATTGCCCCCTTTGAGGCGCGAAGTCACAATCTCCAGATAATGAAACTATGCTCTACCTACTGCACCGAAGAGGGCTATGTGAATCTTCTGTCCATTACCCCACCCACATGCTACACTGATGCAAAGTACTGCTCCGAGACCTTCAATAATCTTAGTTCCGTCAACGCACCGACATGCTACTCCCAGATAGGTCCCTATATTCCAGTAAAGACTTTTTTTTTTTTTTTAAACGTTCTGCTCTATGTGAGGCTCAAAGTCACAACCTTCAGATTATAAGACAACACGCTACATTCTGCGCCAAAGAGGCCTAGGTGAATCTCATGTCCATTACCCCACCCACATGTTACATCCAGCTATGCCCATATGCAAGGGTCAGTGAAGTAAAAAAGAAAAAAGGAGGCAACATTGAGGCAAAGGCTACTGCTCCAAGAACCTCACACCCCTCAGAGACCTTCAATAGCCTCACACCCCTCAGAGACCTTCAATAACCTCACACCCCTCGCCCAGATAGGTCCCTGTACATCAGTAAGGACATTTTCTTTAAAAATCCGTGCCCCGTGTGAGGTTCGAACTCACGACCTTCAGATTATGAGACTGACGCACTGCCTACTGCGCCAACGAGGCCTGCACAGACCTTCTGTCCATCACCCCACCCACATGCTACATCCAGCTATGCCCATATGCAAGGGTTAGTGAAGTAAAAAAAAAAAAAAAAAAGGACACAACATTGAGGCAAAGGCTACTGCTCGGAGGCCTTCAATAACCTCACACCCCTCAGATACCTTCAATAGCCTCACACCCCTCAGAGACCTTCAATAACCTCACACCCCTCGCCCAGATAGGTCCCTGTACATCAGTAAGGACTTTTTCTTTAAAAATCCCTGCCCCGTGTGAGGCTCGAACTCACGACCTTCAGATTATGAGACTGACGCGCTGCCTACTGCGCCAACGAGGCCTGCACAGACGTTCTGTCCATCACCCCACCCACGTGCTACATGCAGCTAAATGCATATGCAATGGTCACTAAAGTTTTTTAAGTATTGCTTAAAAAAGTATTGCTTTGTGCGAGGCCAAAGCTCACTAACTTCACAACACTGATGCAAAGCCTACTGCTCCAAATCTTCCTCCCCTCAACGCAGAAAAAATGCCACGCCCAGATAGGTCCCTATATATCAATAAGGACTTTTCTTTCCAAAGCATTGCCCCCTTTGAGGCGCGAAGTCACAATCTCCAGATAATGAAACTATGCTCTACCTACTGCACCGAAGAGGGCTATGTGAATCTTGTGTCCATTACCCCACCCACATGCTACACTGATGCAAAGCCTACCGCTCCGAGACCTTCAATAATCTTAGTTCCGTCAACGCACCGACATGCTACTCCCAGATAGGTCCCTATATTCCAGTAAAGACTTTTTTTTTTTTTTTAAACGTTCTGCTCAATGTGAGGCTCAAAGTCACAACCTTCAGATTATAAGACAACACGCTACATTCTGCGCCAAAGAGGCCTAGGTGAATCTCATGTCCATTACCCCACCCACATGCTACATCCAGCTATGCCCATATGCAAGGGTCAGTGAAGTAAAAAAGAAAAAAGGAGGCAACATTGAGGCAAAGGCTACTGCTCCAAGAACCTCACACCCCTCAGAGACCTTCAATAGCCTCACACCCCTCAGAGACCTTCAATAACCTCACACCCCTCGCCCAGATAGGTCCCTGTACATCAGTAAGGACATTTTCTTTAAAAATCCATGCCCCGTGTGAGGCTCGAACTCACGACCTTCAGATTATGAGACTGACGCGCTGCCTACTGCGCCAACGAGGCCTGCACAGACCTTCTGTCCATCACCCCACCCACATGCTACATCCAGCTATGCCCATATGCAAGGGTCAGTGAAGTAAAAAAAATAAAAAAAAGGACACAACATTGAGGCAAAGGCTACTGCTCGGAGGCCTTCAATAGCCTCACACCCCTCAGAGACCTTCAATAACCTCACACCCCTCGCCCAGATAGGTCCCTGTACATCAGTAAGGACTTTTTTTTTTAAAATCCCTGCCCCGTGTGAGGCTCAAACACGACTTTCAGATTATGAGACTGACGCGCTGCCTACTGCGCCAACGAGGCCTGCACAGACCTTCTATCCATCACCCCACCCACGTGCTACATGCAGCTAAATGCATATGCAATGGTCACTAAAGTTTTTTAAGTATTGCTTAAAAAAGTATTGCTTTGTGCGAGGCCAAAGCTCACTAACTTCACAACACTGATGCAAAGCCTACTGCTCCAAATCTTCCTCCCCTCAACGCAGAAAAAATGCCACGCCCAGATAGGTCCCTATATATCAATAAGGACTTTTCTTTCCAAAGCATTGCCCCCTTTGAGGCGCGAAGTCACAATCTCCAGATAATGAAACTATGCTCTACCTACTGCACCGAAGAGGGCTATGTGAATCTTGTGTCCATTACCCCACCCACATGCTACACTGATGCAAAGCCTAACCTTCAATAATCTTAGTTCCGTCAACGCACCGACATGCTACTCCCAGATAGGTCCCTATATTCCAGTAAAGACTTTTTTTTTTTTTTTAAACGTTCTGCTCTATGTGAGGCTCAAAGTCACAACCTTCAGATTATAAGACAACACGCTACATTCTGCGCCAAAGAGGCCTAGGTGAATCTCATGTCCATTACCCCACCCACATGTTACATCCAGCTATGCCCATATGCAAGGGTCAGTGAAGTAAAAAAGAAAAAAGGAGGCAACATTGAGGCAAAGGCTACTGCTCCAAGAACCTCACACCCCTCAGAGACCTTCAATAGACTCACACCCCTCAGAGACCTTCAATAACCTCACACCCCTCGCCCAGATAGGTCCCTGTACATCAGTAAGGACATTTTCTTTAAAAATCCGTGCCCCGTGTGAGGTTCGAACTCACGACCTTCAGATTATGAGACTGACGCACTGCCTACTGCACCAACGAGGCCTGCACAGACCTTCTGTCCATCACCCCACCCACATGTTACATCCAGCTATGCCCATATGCAAGGGTCAGTGAAGTAAAAAAGAAAAAAGGAGGCAACATTGAGGCAAAGGCTACTGCTCCAAGAACCTCACACCCCTCAGAGACCTTCAATAGCCTCACACCCCTCAGAGACCTTCAATAACCTCACACCCCTCGCCCAGATAGGTCCCTGTACATCAGTAAGGACATTTTCTTTAAAAATCCGTGCCCCGTGTGAGGCTCGAACTCACGACCTTCAGATTATGAGACTGACGCGCTGCCTACTGCGCCAACGAGGCCTGCACAGACCTTCTGTCCATCACCCCACCCACATGCTACATCCAGCTATGCCCATATGCAAGGGTCAGTGAAGTAAAAAAAAAAAAAAAAGGACACAACATTGAGGCAAAGGCTACTGCTCGGAGGCCTTCAATAACCTCACACCCCTCATAGACCTTCAATAGCCTCACACCCCTCAGAGACCTTCAATAACCTCACACCCCTCGCCCAGATAGGTCCCTGTACATCAGTAAGGACATTTTCTTTAAAAATCCGTGCCCCGTGTGAGGCTCGAACTCACGACCTTCAGATAATGAGACTGACGCGCTGCCTACTGCGCCAACGAGGCCTGCACAGACCTTCTGTCCATCACCCCACCCACATGCTACATCCAGCTATGCCCATATGCAAGGGTCAGTGAAGTAAAAAAAAAAAAAAAAAGGACACAACATTGAGGCAAAGGCTACTGCTCGGAGGCCTTCAATAACCTCACACCCCTCAGAGACCTTCAATAGCCTCACACCCCTTCAATAACCTCACACCCCTCGCCCAGATAGGTCCCTGTACATCAGTAAGGACATTTTCTTTAAAAATCCCTGCCCCGTGTGAGGCTCGAACTCACGACCTTCAGATTATGAGACTGACGCTCTGCCTACTGCGCCAACGAGGCCTGCACAGACCTTCTGTCCATCACCCCACCCACGTGATACATGCAGCTAAATGCATATGCAATGGTCACTAAAGTTTTTTAAGTATTGCTTAAAAAAGTATTGCTTTGTGCGAGGCCAAAGCTCACTAACTTCACAACACTGATGCAAAGCCTACTGCTCCAAATCTTCCTCCCCTCAACGCAGAAAAAATGCCACGCCCAGATAGGTCCCTATATATCAATAAGGACTTTTCTTTCCAAAGCATTGCCCCCTTTGAGGCGCGAAGTCACAATCTCCAGATAATGAAACTATGCTCTACCTACTGCACCGAAGAGGGCTATGTGAATCTTGTGTCCATTACCCCACCCACATGCTACACTGATGCAAAGCCTACTGCTCCGAGACCTTCAATAATCTTAGTTCCGTCAACGCACCGACATGCTACTCCCAGATAGGTCCCTATATTCCAGTAAAGACTTTTTTTTTTTTTTTAAACGTTCTGCTCTATGTGAGGCTCAAAGTCACAACCTTCAGATTATAAGACAACACGCTACATTCTGCGCCAAAGAGGCCTAGGTGAATCTCATGTCCATTACCCCACCCACATGCTACATCCAGCTATGCCCATATGCAAGGGTCAGTGAAGTAAAAAAGAAAAAAGGAGGCAACATTGAGGCAAAGGCTACTGCTCCAAGAACCTCACACCCCTCAGAGACCTTCAATAGCCTCACACCCCTCAGAGACCTTCAATAACCTCACACCCCTCGCCCAGATAGGTCCCTGTACATCAGTAAGGACATTTTCTTTAAAAATCCATGCCCCGTGTGAGGCTCGAACTCACGACCTTCAGATTATGAGACTGACGCGCTGCCTACTGCGCCAACGAGGCCTGCACAGACCTTCTGTCCATCACCCCACCCACATGCTACATCCAGCTATGCCCATCCATATGCAAGGGTCAGTGAAGTAAAAAAAAAAAAAAAAGGACACAACTTTGAGGCAAAGGCTACTGCTCGGAGGCGTTCAATAACCTCACACCCCTCAGAGACCTTCAATAGCCTCACACCCCTCAGAGACCTTCAATAACCTCACACCCCTCGCCCAGATAGGTCCCTGTACATCAGTAAGGACTTTTTCTTTAAAAATCCCTGCCCCGTGTGAGGCTCGAACTCACGACCTTCAGATTATGAGACTGACGCGCTGCCTACTGCGCCAACAAGGCCTGCACAGACCTTCTGTCCATCACCCCACCCACGTGCTACATGCAGCTAAATGCATATGCAATGGTCACTAAAGTTTTTTAAGTATTGCTTAAAAAAGTATTGCTTTGTGCGAGGCCAAAGCTCACTAACTTCACAACACTGATGCAAAGCCTACTGCTCCAAATCTTCCTCCCCTCAACGCAGAAAAAATGCCACGCCCAGATAGGTCCCTATATATCAATAAGGACTTTTCTTTCCAAAGCATTGCCCCCTTTGAGGCGCGAAGTCACAATCTCCAGATAATGAAACTATGCTCTACCTACTGCACCGAAGAGGGCTATGTGAATCTTGTGTCCATTACCCCACCCACATGCTACACTGATGCAAAGCCTACTGCTCCGAGACCTTCAATAATCTTAGTTCCGTCAACGCACCGACATGCTACTCCCAGATAGGTCCCTATATTCCAGTAAAGACTTTTTTTTTTTTTTAAACGTTCTGCTCTATGTGAGGCTCAAAGTCACAACCTTCAGATTATAAGACAACACGCTACATTCTGCGCCAAAGAGGCCTAGGTGAATCTCATGTCCATTACCCCACCCACATGCTACATCCAGCTATGCCCATATGCAAGGGTCAGTGAAGTAAAAAAGAAAAAAGGAGGCAACATTGAGGCAAAGGCTACTGCTCCAAGAACCTCACACCCCTCAGAGACCTTCAATAGCCTCACACCCCTCAGAGACCTTCAATAACCTCACACCCCTCACCCAGATAGGTCCCTGTACATCAGTAAGGACATTTTCTTTAAAAATCCATGCCCCGTGTGAGGCTCGAACTCACGACCTTCAGATTATGAGACTGACGCGCTGCCTACTGCGCCAACGAGGCCTGCACAGACCTTCTGTCCATCACCCCACCCACATGCTACATCCAGCTATGCCCATATGCAAGGGTCAGTGAAGTAAAAAAAAAAAAAAAAGGACACAACTTTGAGGCAAAGGCTACTGCTCGGAGGCCTTCAATAACCTCACACCCCTCAGAGACCTTCAATAGCCTCACACCCCTCAGAGACCTTCAATAACCTCACACCCCTCGCCCAGATAGGTCCCTGTACATCAGTAAGGACTTTTTCTTTAAAAATCCCTGCCCCGTGTGAGGCTCGAACTCACGACCTTCAGATTATGAGACTGACGCGCTGCCTACTGCGCCAACGAGGCCTGCACAGACCTTCTGTCCATCACCCCACCCACGTGCTACATGCAGCTAAATGCATATGCAATGGTCACTAAAGTTTTTTAAGTATTGCTTAAAAAAGTATTGCTTTGTGCGAGGCCAAAGCTCACTAACTTCACAACACTGATGCAAAGCCTACTGCTCCAAATCTTCCTCCCCTCAACGCAGAAAAAATGCCACGCCCAGATAGGTCCCTATATATCAATAAGGACTTTTCTTTCCAAAGCACTGCCCCCTTTGAGGCGCGAAGTCACAATCTCCAGATAATGAAACTATGCTCTACCTACTGCACCGAAGAGGGCTATGTGAATCTTGTGTCCATTACCCCACCCACATGCTACACTGATGCAAAGCCTACCGCTCCGAGACCTTCAATAATCTTAGTTCCGTCAACGCACCGACATGCTACTCCCAGATAGGTCCCTATATTCCAGTAAAGACTTTTTTTTTTTTTTTAAACGTTCTGCTCTATGTGAGGCTCAAAGTCACAACCTTCAGATTATAAGACAACACGCTACATTCTGCGCCAAAGAGGCCTAGGTGAATCTCATGTCCATTACCCCACCCACATGCTACATCCAGCTATGCCCATATGCAAGGGTCAGTGAAGTAAAAAAGAAAAAAGGAGGCAACATTGAGGCAAAGGCTACTGCTCCAAGAACCTCACACCCCTCAGAGACCTTCAATAGCCTCACACCCCTCAGAGACCTTCAATAACCTCACACCCCTCGCCCAGATAGGTCCCTGTACATCAGTAAGGACATTTTCTTTAAAAATCCGTGCCCCGTGTGAGGCTCGAACTCACGACCTTCAGATTATGAGACTGACGCGCTGCCTACTGCGCCAACGAGGCCTGCACAGACCTTCTGTCCATCACCCCACCCACATGCTACATCCAGCTATGCCCATATGCAAGGGTCAGTGAAGTAAAAAAAAAAAAAAAAGGACACAACTTTGAGGCAAAGGCTACTGCTCGGAGGCCTTCAATAACCTCACACCCCTCAGAGACCTTCAATAGCCTCACACCCCTCAGAGACCTTCAATAACCTCACACCCCTCGCCCAGATAGGTCCCTGTACATCAGTAAGGACTTTTTCTTTAAAAATCCCTGCCCCGTGTGAGGCTCGAACTCACGACCTTCAGATTATGAGACTGACGCGCTGCCTACTGCACCAACGAGGCCTGCACAGACCTTCTGTCCATCACCCCACCCACGTGCTACATGCAGCTAAATGCATATGCAATGGTCACTAAAGTTTTTTAAGTATTGCTTAAAAAAGTATTGCTTTGTGCGAGGCCAAAGCTCACTAACTTCACAACACTGATGCAAAGCCTACTGCTCCAAATCTTCCTCCCCTCAACGCAGAAAAAATGCCACGCCCAGATAGGTCCCTATATATCAATAAGGACTTTTCTTTCCAAAGCATTGCCCCCTTTGAGGCGCGAAGTCACAATCTCCAGATAATGAAACTATGCTCTACCTACTGCACCGAAGAGGGCTATGTGAATCTTGTGTCCATTACCCCACCCACATGCTACACTGATGCAAAGCCTACCGCTCCGAGACCTTCAATAATCTTAGTTCCGTCAACGCACCGACATGCTACTCCCAGATAGGTCCCTATATTCCAGTAAAGACTTTTTTTTTTTTTTTAAACGTTCTGCTCTATGTGAGGCTCAAAGTCACAACCTTCAGATTATAAGACAACACGCTACATTCTGCGCCAAAGAGGCCTAGGTGAATCTCATGTCCATTACCCCACCCACATGCTACATCCAGCTATGCCCATATGCAAGGGTCAGTGAAGTAAAAAAGAAAAAAGGAGGCAACATTGAGGCAAAGGCTACTGCTCCAAGAACCTCACAACCCTCAGAGACCTTCAATAGCCTCACACCCCTCAGAGACCTTCAATAACCTCACACCCCTCGCCCAGATAGGTCCCTGTACATCAGTAAGGACATTTTCTTTAAAAATCCGTGCCCCGTGTGAGGCTGGAACTCACGACCTTCAGATTATGAGACTGACGCGCTGCCTACTGCGCCAACGAGGCCTGCACAGACCTTCTGTCCATTACCCCACCCACATGCTACACTGATGCAAAGCCTACTGCTCGGAGACCTTCAATAATCTTAGTTCCGTCAACGCACCGACATGCTACTCCCAGATAGGTCCCTATATTCCAGTAAAGACTTTTTTTTTTTTTTAAACGTTCTGCTCTATGTGAGGCTCAAAGTCACAACCTTCAGATTATAAGACAACACGCTACATTCTGCGCCAAAGAGGCCTAGGTGAATCTCATGTCCATTACCCCACCCACATGCTACATCCAGCTATGCCCATATGCAAGGGTCAGTGAAGTAAAAAAGAAAAAAGGAGGCAACATTGAGGCAAAGGCTACTGCTCCAAGAACCTCACACCCCTCAGAGACCTTCAATAGCCTCACACCCCTCAGAGACCTTCAATAACCTCACACCCCTCACCCAGATAGGTCCCTGTACATCAGTAAGGACATTTTCTTTAAAAATCCATGCCCCGTGTGAGGCTCGAACTCACGACCTTCAGATTATGAGACTGACGCGCTGCCTACTGCGCCAACGAGGCCTGCACAGACCTTCTGTCCATCACCCCACCCACATGCTACATCCAGCTATGCCCATATGCAAGGGTCAGTGAAGTAAAAAAAAAAAAAAAAGGACACAACTTTGAGGCAAAGGCTACTGCTCGGAGGCCTTCAATAACCTCACACCCCTCAGAGACCTTCAATAGCCTCACACCCCTCAGAGACCTTCAATAACCTCACACCCCTCGCCCAGATAGGTCCCTGTACATCAGTAAGGACTTTTTCTTTAAAAATCCCTGCGCCGTGTGAGGCTCGAACTCACGACCTTCAGATTATGAGACTGACGCGCTGCCTACTGCGCCAACGAGGCCTGCACAGACCTTCTGTCCATCACCCCACCCACGTGCTACATGCAGCTAAATGCATATGCAATGGTCACTAAAGTTTTTTAAGTATTGCTTAAAAAAGTATTGCTTTGTGCGAGGCCAAAGCTCACTAACTTCACAACACTGATGCAAAGCCTACTGCTCCAAATCTTCCTCCCCTCAACGCAGAAAAAATGCCACGCCCAGATAGGTCCCTATATATCAATAAGGACTTTTCTTTCCAAAGCATTGCCCCCTTTGAGGCGCGAAGTCACAATCTCCAGATAATGAAACTATGCTCTACCTACTGCACCGAAGAGGGCTATGTGAATCTTGTGTCCATTACCCCACCCACATGCTACACTGATGCAAAGCCTACCGCTCCGAGACCTTCAATAATCTTAGTCCCGTCAACGCACCGACATGCTACTCCCAGATAGGTCCCTATATTCCAGTAAAGACTTTTTTTTTTTTTTAAACGTTCTGCTCTATGTGAGGCTCAAAGTCACAACCTTCAGATTATAAGACAACACGCTACATTCTGCGCCAAAGAGGCCTAGGTGAATCTCATGTCCATTACCCCACCCACATGCTACATCCAGCTATGCCCATATGCAAGGGTCAGTGAAGTAAAAAAGAAAAAAGGAGGCAACATTGAGGCAAAGGCTACTGCTCCAAGAACCTCACACCCCTCAGAGACCTTCAATAGCCTCACACCCCTCAGAGACCTTCAATAACCTCACACCCCTCGCCCAGATAGGTCCCTGTACATCAGTAAGGACATTTTCTTTAAAAATCCATGCCCCATGTGAGGCTCGAACTCACAACCTTCAGATTATGAGACTGACGAGCTGCCTACTGCGCCAACGAGGCCTGCACAGACCTTCTGTCCATCACCCCACCCACATGCTACATCCAGCTATGCCCATATGCAAGGGTCAGTGAAGTAAAAAAAAAAAAAAAAAGGACACAACATTGAGGCAAAGGCTACTGCTCGGAGGCCTTCAATAACCTCACACCCCTCAGAGACCTTCAATAGCCTCACACCCCTCAGAGACCTTCAATAACCTCACACCACTCGCCCAGATAGGTCCCTGTACATCAGTAAGGACATTTTCTTTAAAAATCCATGCCCCGTGTGAGGCTCGAACTCACGACCTTCAGATTATGAGACTGACGCGCTGCCTACTGCGCCAACGAGGCCTGCACAGACCTTCTGTCCATCACCCCACCCACGTGCTACATGCAGCTAAATGCATATGCAATGGTCACTAAAGTTTTTTAAAAAGAGTATTGCTTTGTGCGAGGCCAAAGCTCACTAACTTCACAACACTGATGCAAAGCCTACTGCTCCAAATCTTCCTCCCCTCAACGCAGAAAAAATGCCACGCCCAGATAGGTCCCTATATATCAATAAGGACTTTTCTTTCCAAAGCATTGCCCCCTTTGAGGCGCGAAGTCACAATCTCCAGATAATGAAACTATGCTCTACCTACTGAACTGAAGAGGGCTATGTGAATCTTGTGTCCATTACCCCACCCACATGCTACACTGATGCAAAGTACTGCTCCGAGACCTTCAATAATCTTAGTTCCGTCAACGCACAGACATGCTACTCCCAGATAGGTCCCTATATTCCAGTAAATACTTTTTTTTTTTTTTTAAACGTTCTGCTCTATGTGAGGCTCAAAGTCACAACCTTCAGATTATAAGACAACACGCTACATTCTGCGCCAAAGAGGCCTAGGTGAATCTCATGTCCATTACCCCACCCACATGCTACATCCAGCTATGCCCATATGCAAGGGTCAGTGAAGTAAAAAAGAAAAAAGGAGGCAAGATTGAGGCAAAGGCTACTGCTCCAAGAACCTCACACCCCTCAGAGACCTTCAATAGCCTCACACCCCTCAGAGACCTTCAATAACCTCACACCCCTCGCCCAGATAGGTCCCTGTACATCAGTAAGGACATTTTCTTTAAAAATCCATGCCCCGTGTGAGGCTCGAACTCACGACCTTCAGATTATGAGACTGACGCGCTGCCTACTGCGCCAACGAGGCCTGCACAGACCTCCTGTCCATCACCCCACCCACATGCTACATCCAGCTATGCCCATATGCAAGGGTCAGTGAAGTAAAAAAAAAAAAAAAAGGACACAACATTGAGGCAAAGGCTACTGCTCGGAGGCCTTCAATAACCTCACACCCCTCAGAGACCTTCAATAGCCTCACACCCCTCAGAGACCTTCAATAACCTCACACCCCTCGCCCAGAGAGGTCCCTGTACATCAGTAAGGACTTTTTCTTTAAAAATCCCTGCCCCGTGTGAGGCTCGGCTCGAACTCACGACCTTCAGATTATGAGACAGTTTGCTGCCTACTGCGCCAACGAGGCCTGCACAGACCTTTTGTCCATCACCCCACCCACGTGCTACATGCAGCTAAATGCATATGCAATGGTCACTAAAGTTTTTTAAAAAGAGTATTGCTTTGTGCGAGGCCAAAGCTCACTAACTTCACAACACTGATGCAAAGCCTACTGCTCCAAATCTTCCTCCCCTCAACGCAGAAAAAATGCCACGCCCAGATAGGTCCCTATATATCAATAAGGACTTTTCTTTCCAAAGCATTGCCCCCTTTGAGGCGCGAAGTCACAATCTCCAGATAATGAAACTATGCTCTACCTACTGAACCGAAGAGGGCTATGTGAATCTTGTGTCCATTACCCCACCCACATGCTACACTGATGCAAAGCCTACTGCTCCGAGACCTTCAATAATCTTAGTTCCGTCAACGCACCGACATGCTACTCCCAGATAGGTCCCTATATTCCAGTAAAGACTTTTTTTTTTTTTTTAAACGTTCTGCTCTATGTGAGGCTCAAAGTCACAACCTTCAGATTATAAGACAACACGCTACATTCTGCGCCAAAGAGGCCTAGGTGAATCTCATGTCCATTACCCCACCCACATGCTACATCCAGCTATGCCCATATGCAAGGGTCAGTGAAGTAAAAAAGAAAAAAGGAGGCAACGGCTACTGCTCCAAGAACCTCACACCCCTCAGAGACCTTCAATAGCCTCACACCCCTCAGAGACCTTCAATAACCTCACACCCCTCGCCCAGATAGGTCCCTGTACATCAGTAAGGACATTTTCTTTAAAAATCCATGCCCCGTGTGAGGCTCGAACTCACGACCTTCAGATTATGAGACTGACGCGCTGCCTACTGCGCCAACGAGGCCTGCACAGACCTTCTGTCCATCACCCCACCCACGTGCTACATCCAGCTATGCCCATATGCAAGGGTCAGTGAAGTAAAAAAAAAAAAAAAAGGACACAACATTCAGGCAAAGGCTACTGCTCGGAGGCCTTCAATAACCTCACACCCCTCAGAGACCTTCAATAGCCTCACACCCCTCAGAGACCTTCAATAACCTCACACCCCTCGCCCAGATAGGTCCCTGTACATCAGTAAGGACTTTTTCTTTAAAAATCCCTGCGCCGTGTGAGGCTCGAACTCACGACCTTCAGATTATGAGACTGACGCGCTGCCTACTGCGCCAACGAGGCCTGCACAGACCTTCTGTCCATCACCCCACCCACGTGATACATGCAGCTAAATGCATATGCAATGGTCACTAAAGTTTTTTAAAAAGAGTATTGCTTTGTGCGAGGCCAAAGCTCACTAACTTCACAACACTGATGCAAAGCCTACTGCTCCAAATCTTCCTCCCCTCAACGCAGAAAAAATGCCACGCCCAGATAGGTCCCTATATATCAATAAGGACTTTTCTTTCCAAAGCATTGCCCCCTTTGAGGCGCGAAGTCACAATCTCCAGATAATGAAACTATGCTCTACCTACTGAACCGAAGAGGGCTATGTGAATCTTGTGTCCATTACCCCACCCACATGCTACACTGATGCAAAGCCTACTGCTCCGAGACCTTCAATAATCTTAGTTCCGTCAACGCACCGACATGCTACTCCCAGATAGGTCCCTATATTCCAGTAAAGACTTTTTTTTTTTTTTTTTAAACGTTCTGCTCTATGTGAGGCTCAAAGTCACAACCTTCAGATTATAAGACAACACGCTACATTCTGCGCCAAAGAGGCCTAGGTGAATCTCATGTCCATTACCCCACCCACATGCTACATCCAGCTATGCCCATATGCAAGGGTCAGTGAAGTAAAAAAGAAAAAAGGAGGCAACATTGAGGCAAAGGCTACTGCTCCAAGAACCTCACACCCCTCAGAGACCTTCAATAGCCTCACACCCCTCAGAGACCTTCAATAACCTCACACCCCTCGCCCAGATAGGTACCTGTACATCAGTAAGGACTTTTTCTTTAAAAATCCCTGCCCCGTGTGAGGCTCGAACTCACAACCTTCAGATTATGAGACTGACGCGCTGCCTACTGCGCCAACGAGGCCTGCACAGACCTTCTGTCCATCACCCCACCCACGTGCTACATGCAGCTAAATGCATATGCAATGGTCACTAAAGTTTTTTAAGTATTGCTTAAAAAAGTATTGCTTTGTGCGAGGCCAAAGCTCACTAACTTCACAACACTGATGCAAAAGCTTCTGCTCCGAGACCTTCAATAACCTCAGAGAGACCTCACACCCAGACATGCTACATGCTACGCCCAGATAGGTCCCTGTACATCAGTAAGGTATTTTTCTTTAAAAAACCTTGCCCCGTGTGAGGCTCGAACTCACGACCTTCAGATTATGAGACTGACGCGCTGCCTACTGCGCCAACGAGGCCTGCACAGACCTTCTGTCCATCACCCCACCCACATGCTACATGCAGCTAAATCTATAGCCTGTATGCAAGGGTTAGTTAGTAAAAAAAAAAAAAAAAAAAAAAACCTAAAGCATTGCTCCATGCGAGGCCAAAGCTCACTAACTTCACAACACTGATGCAAAACCTACTGCTCCAAACCTTCCTCCCCTCAACGCAGAAACATGCCCAGATAGGTGCCTATACTCATACTGTATCAGTCAGTGGCGTCTGGTGGGTGCTGGAACCGGGTATGCCAGAGCCAGGGAAGCACGCACGCACGCACATTTTTGCATGCCCTCACGGGAGGTTTCTAGGCACCAGAAGGGCCCTTGAGCAGCCAGACAAGCCAAAACTAACCTCCCTCGAACCCGGAGGCCTTTGGATAAGACCGGAGCCTCCCGGAGCCACGTTTTGGCGCTAGAAATCCGGAGTTGGCCTCTAGTGTAATAGGCAGATCCGGAGGCTTTAGAAAAATATCTAGGAACAGGCTAGCCCTTCTCAGTCCTGCTGTCGCATAACGCTCGCTCATGCCAGACAACTGTCATTTCAAGCTCCATTCACTTCGCCGTCAAAATATATCGGTGTCGGCCTATTTAGGAGAGGCGCTCATATTTACAAGTGTCAGATAAACACGAAACTTCACTTACCTAAGCAAAGGGTCTATTTAAACAAATGCTGTGTTTTGAAGCCTCGGCGCTACCATTAAATAACTTATTTAGACGCGTTCTGTCGGAGTTAAATTGTTGAGGTAGTCTTCTTCTGTGGTGGTGGCGGTCTCTCTGAAGCTTCAAATCACCGCCAACACCACAGAAGAAGACTACCTAAATAAATTCACTCGGACAGAACGCGTCTAAATAAGTTATTTAATGGTAGCGCAGATGCTTCAAAAGTCGTCTCTGATTCATTAGTCCAATCCACCATCCCAGCAATCAATCATCTGAGCTGGTGCTAGTTTTGTGAAATCATTTTCCAACAAATTTCTAGATCTGTTTTCCATCGCTGCCAGTAGCTAGATATCTAACGTGACTGTGATTGACTGGCCTACAACGTTAAGTGAATGACGAGCTAGTAAGACTGCTGTCAACGGACCATAAGTACTGAATTTTCGTGGGGACGCGGAAGCACTTCCAAAACGCTAAACACGGATCAAAATTAAGCGATATGGCAGAATACAAGACGCATTTCAGTCAAAAACAGTATGAAAGTCGTTCATGCCTTCTTTCACTGAAAGAAGGAGCAAAACTCACGTTTTTTTTGGATTTGTATGCTTACTTATTTTAGAGTTTTACTTACCCTGGCTTATAGGAGCAATCGCCACTGACATCAGTAAGGACTTTTTCTTTCAAAATCGCTGCCCCGTGTGAGG
The DNA here is from genome assembly GCF_949987555.1 of Borostomias antarcticus. Classification (NCBI taxonomy): domain Eukaryota; kingdom Metazoa; phylum Chordata; class Actinopteri; order Stomiiformes; family Stomiidae; genus Borostomias; species Borostomias antarcticus. The sequence continues at coordinate 16,192,432 of NC_140251.1, forward strand.
CTCGAACTCACGACCTTCAGATTATGAGACTGACGCGCTGCCTACTGCGCCAACGAGGCCTGTACAGACCTTCTGTCCATCACCCCACCTACATGCAGCTAAATCCGTATGCAAGGGTCAGTGAAGTAAAGAAAAAAAAAAGATTGCTCCATGCGAGGCCAAAGCTGACTAACCCCTCAACACAGGGGAGGGACATGCGACTTCCAGATAGGTCCCATATCAGTAAGGACTTTTTTTTTCCCGAAATCGCTGCCCCACTCGAACTCACGACTTTCCGATTATGAGACCTACTGCGCTAAAGAGGCCTGTAGAAGCTATAATACCCACCATGCACCCACATGCTATGCCCATATAGGTCCCTATATATCAATAATAACTTCTTTTTTTTCCAAAGCATTGACCCCTGTAAGGCTCGAAGCCACAACCTTGTTTATGACAGACTATGCGCTACCTACTGCATCAAAGAGGCTTCCACAAATCTTCTGTCCATTACCCCACCCACATGCTACAGCCCAGCTATGCCCATTTGCAAGGGTCAGTAAAGTGAAAAAAAGGAGGCCAAAGCTCACTAACTTCTCAACACTGATGCAAAGCCTACTGCTCAGAGACCTTCAATAACCTTACTCCCCTCAAAGCACCGACATGCTACGCCACATACAGTAGGTCCCTATATATCAATAACAACTTTTTTTTCGAAAGCACTGCCCACTGTGAGAATTAGCTTGACCCTCAGGTGAAAGGGAGCGCCAACGAGGCCTGCACGGATCTTCTGTCCATCATCCCACCCACCAAGATATATATCCGTTTTTTTTAGTTTTTTTTTAATAAAGCTGTGCCGTGTGAGGTTCAAACCCACAATCTTAAGGATTACGAAACTGTGAGGCTCAAACTCAGAACTGTCAGATTATGAGAATGATACGCTGCCTGTTGCTCCAAAAAGGCCTGTAGAGACCCTCTGGCCCTCCCCTCACCCATGTGCTACACCCAGCTATGGCCTCACTCCCCCCTCAGCCCACCCCACCCCCCAAATCGCCGCCTCACTACCCTCACGCTTCACTGCTTATCATCCTTCCTTACTCACTCACTTCTCGCCACCTTCAACCCTCTGTACCCAGTAGTTGTCACCTTGGATGTGTTCTGGACATGCTCCTGTACAGCCTTGTCTGCTTCTACCTACCCTGACAGAAAACTGGTGTCAGAAGCAATCTGCTGGCACTCTAAAGAAAGAGTGTGTGTGTGTGTGTGTGTGTGTGTGTGTGTGTGTGTGTGTGTGTGTGTGTGTGTGTGTGTGTGTGTGTGTGTGTGCGCGCGTGTGTGTGTTAGTGAGCAGTGGAGCAGCAGGTCTCCAGCCTTCTGACCCCACATGGCAGGTTTAAATGGTCTGTCACAAGTCATCTGTGTCTGACTAGGCCCGTCCTGGACGCTTACTGCGACAGCATGGGGCTCTTCTTGGCTGGGCAAGGGGCAGGTGGAGGGGCGGGAAGGACCCGAGTCTGCTGTTGTGGGTTGGAGGATTGGAGGGTGGAGGTCAAGATCGCTGCAGGTTTTCATTCACTGTAACACAGGTGACAACCCCTTGTGGAGTGAGAAGGAGAAGGCTGAGACTTGTTAAAGCACTTGGCCCTCAGAGGATTCAGTCCATAAGGTGATGGATCCACATACAAACACTCACAAATACCCAAACTCTCTTTCTCGCACACACACACACGCACACACACACACACACACACACACACACACTACATCCACATACACAAACCCTTACATGCACACACATACCCTCTTCCTGACACTCATACAGTACACTCTCTCACACACAAACAAACTCACATTCACACGCCTGATTGAGGGAAAGCAGGGCCAGCATGCAGCAATAATCATCACAACGGGGCGCTCCATCGGATGCTGTCCCGTCATTACGTTGTGTTGAACACCGGCCCATTTAAATGTCAGCCTTGATGGGGCGCTTCCCCCGCCGTCACCACCGCCACAGAGGAGGAAAACACCAGACAGATAGAACGGACCGGGAGGGACACACTCCTCCCTGCTCCTCCTCCCTAGATAGAACGGACCGGGAGGGACACACTCCTCCCTGCTCCTCCTCCCTACCTATCTCTGCCCGTCACAGAAGAAAGAAGAAAAAAACGAATGTGATGAGCAGAAATTACCTTTTAATTACCCAATTCTTTAGACTTTCATAATTGTTTTGGTCACACAACAAACGCAAGGCCTGTAATTTGAAAGCTATTTTCAGGGATTAAAAAAAATGTACGAAAATGTGTCACTGAGGAGAGAGGAAAGGGGAGAGGGAGTAGATTGGATTGGAGAGGATGGAGGGGAGATAATTATGCATGTGTTTTTCCGTATAAAGAATCCAAATAGCTTATTAGAGTGTTGGCCAGTGTTTACAGTATGAGGTGTGGGGCCTAAGCCCACATCCAGACAGCGTGGCTCTAACAGAGCCCTGTTTGCCTGAAACATGCCTGTTTCAGCCTAGCATTGCAGTACCAGCCCCTACCATTGTAGCTTTGAAAAACATTAGGGGATATCACGTTCAATACTGTCCTATCTGCATAGCTGGCATGCTTACCGTTTTTAAATGGCCTTTTAATGTAACCCAACGCTAAACTAAAAACATTCTTGCACTGAACGCAAAACTAAAAACATCTTACATTTAATGCAAAACTAAAAAGATTATCTTGCATTGGCCGGGAATCGAACCCGGGCCTCCCGCGTGGCAGGCGAGAATTCTACCACTGAACCACCAATGCTTAGACATATATGGCCATCTGACCGTTTGACTTTTAAAGGTACACACACACTGTGAGGTAAATGGCACATGAGGACAAACCTAAAGATGACGTTGATGAGAGAAACATGCCTATTTGCAAAGATTGCGAGCTGGCCTCTGTAGCCTACTCCGCTGTCCTTTTTCCCTTCATCTTCATCCATCCCGTCTGTTTACTGTGAGTGGAATTTCACCACTGTTTTCTGATATTGAGCCTGGGGGAATAAGAGAGAGAAGGGGAAGAGTAAAGGCCAGAATATACAGTAAGCTGGGTCTGATAAATGAAAATGAAGTTTTACTTAGGCTGCAGCACTATTTTACATAGTGTTGTCTCCACCTAGTGCTCATTAGTAGGATTAGCAGCTCAATTCCCAGTTCTCTGCTGCTCTACCATCCCAAATGTGCGCTGAAAGAAAGAAAGAAAGAAAGAAAGAAAGAAAGAAAGAAAGGAAGAAAGAAAGAAAGAAAGAAAGGAAAGAAGGAATAGTTATATCCTTGGAGTGAATCTAGTGTCACGTTAGCCTACTAAATAATGGACAGGAGAGTTGACTGTATCTAACATAGCTTTACTGTATCTTCCCAGGACTAAGAAAACGATTGGGGTTTTGTAACCATTCTCTGGTTTTGTAACCATTAAAAAGCATGTTCTATTTCAGGATAGGGCTTCGATCCAGAAGTGGTTCACCTGACGTCGCCGATCCATGTACCGATTAAGATGAAGTGAAAGGATTCCGGTATTCATTAATTCAATCATGGGCTACAAATCACGTTTCCCTCAGTCCAGCGTCTAGTTCACCAAACTAGCCGACCTTTTCAGACCGTTTCCTTACGTATTGATGTTGCTCAGTTGACTCCCTGCCACTAGGGGTCAGTGGGTCTGCAGGTATGAACAGTATAAATTGTTTGTGCATGGTGTTCATTCAATAAATGGCTGAGGCCGAGTAAAGTTGCAACCTGTGTCCATCATCTTCGTTAGCCTACTCCTTATGTTTGCAAACGTTTGGTGTGTAAACAAACGTTATGCTGTTCACAAGTGAAAGTCTCGAGTTGCAAGCACTGCTCCAGTTGGTTACACTAGACAGTGGCAGAGGATTTCCAAAAGCATATGTGTTTATTTGGCAATGTTTCGGATTTAAACCCAATACTAATAGGGAACCTGATAGCCTAACATTAATGAGGCAATCTGTAAACTAGAGCCATTTCTCCCTCTACATACGCTTGTCGTGGCATAGTGAAATATGACACTTGCTCTCTGCTGAGGCGACCCACTGTGTTGCAGGTGCGGAGTGAGTGACAGGAGCGCAGAGCAGACAGGGGGTCTCATCCAACGCTTATATTTTACTAATTAGTTATTTTTATTTGATGAAAGTGGGTTCTGATACGCAAAAATAATATATAGTAGGGATTCAAAAAGCATTGTTAGGCCTACATCCAATATACAAATAGCCATATGTTGGGTAAAATTTATGGGTAAAAATATTATGTTTTGATCCCTCAACAACAAGTTACAAGGTATCCTAATAGGCGTAATGAAAACAGTTAAATACAATAGCCTACAGTAGCAATACAGTGCGAATATGGTGTGTGCAAAGTGTATAAAGAGTAGGTTAATGATAATTAATATGATAAATAATTATTCAAGAAAAAAGAGTGCTGGTATCGGATCTGTATTGGCAGAAATCCAGATTCAGGTGTCGGAATCGGATCGGAACTGAAAAAAAAGTGAATTGGTGCATCTCTACCAGCAGATGGCAGTGTTGTACTATATATCCCATACACTTGAGCTGTGACGCTATTCTGATACAAGGATTGCAGTTACTTCAACTCAGTGTCCCTTGTAGAACACACCATTTAAATTAAATTATTTTCTATTCAGCCATCGTAGGCGTGATCCTGTACGGTAGACGTGGATCAAATAGGCTACATTAAAAATAATAAAATTCTTGAGACGCAGTAGTGATGGTGGTGGTGGCTGATTGATGTGTGTGTGTGTGTGTGTGTGTGTGTGTGTGTGTGTGTGTGTGTGTGTGTGTGTGTGTGTGTGTGTGTGTGTGTGTGTGTGTGTGCGCGCGCGCGCGCGCGTGCGGGTGTGTGCGCGCGCGTGCGTGTGTGCGTGGTGTGGGAGGTAATGATTAAGATTGGTGTTCGAGGAACAGAAGGGGTGTGTTTACCTAAGCTCACCGCCAGGCTTACAGAAGAAGATTTATAATGATTGGATACTTTATGTGATCTGTTTCTGTTTTATGTTGGGGACTGATGGAAAGTAGCCCCCTGCTAAATCCGACATCTTTACACTTTTCATGTTTTGATGTTGAATTGCATCCAGCTCATGCATCCAGCTCATGTTAATGAGTTCATTAATTTGGACTGTTTCGTCCAAATAAACAAGTAAATGTCTCTTCTCTCTCTCCCTCGACCTTTCCCGTTGTTTCTCTTTCTATCCCTCCCTCTTTCTCCAAGCCAGAATCATTACAATATTTTTACCAAATATTTCACCCTCTCCATTGAGACAACGCGCCAGGCCAGAGGCAGGGCAGACAGGCACGGTCTGGTGCGGCCAGGACAGGTCCATCCATCCTTACAGGCAGACAGTCATATATCCCTGGCTGCTCTCGAAGGAATCAATCTTTCTCAGACCTATAGAGTTAAAATCGTCATTATGTGTCATCTCTGCCTCACAGCTCACACCGCTACGCGTTATAAACGCCCGGCACGTAAATATACAGCCTAGCTGTTCCTGCACGGCACACTGCACAAATTAAAACCATCACGTCATGAATTTTAATGCCTCTCTACTATACATTTCGTATAACCAGGCTTGCTTACCGCAGCAATATGCATGTATTTGAACCACAAACGGATCGCAAAGGCTGGGGCTGTGAATTACAGCGCAAATTGCTTACAACTGTTGAAAGCTAATTACAATATTGCATTTGGTGAGTGGAGACTGAGAGCTGCCCTCCTCTGTAGTCTACTCTGCTAGTGCGTCGTCTCAGAGCGGGATTCGTTCATTTTCGGACTCAGCGAGTCACATTTAAGATTAATTGAATCGAGTCTTTCATTCATTGTCATTCATGATGACAGCTACAGCAGCGCCGTATGGGAAACGACTCATTCGCGAAAGAATGTATGAGTCGTTCATTTCTCAGCTTTAGTTCATTTTTCATGTGACAGTTGCCGCAGCTCAGTATAGGAACAGGTGAATTGTTCGACGGTAGGCTACTCTCCGTGGCGAGTCTTTCGTTCATTATTCAAGTGACAGCTGCAGCAGAAAATTAGGGATATTTTAAGTTAATGAACAATAGCACTTCCCTATGGGCAGTGGAAGTAATCATGTGATTATGCAATCACTTCACTTGATGAACAGTGTGGTCCAGGGCTTGACTGGGACAAAAATTAAGCCCTGCCATGTGGCTCAGACCGGCCCACCACAATCAGTCGGACACCCATCAACATCCTGGCAGTCTGTTCAATATGCATATGATACAAATCTACCATTCATGAAAACCCCTATAGAGCGGAGTAAGTGTCATGGACAGATCAAGTATACCAATGCAAGTGTGGACCAGTGTACTCACTCACTGTTGACTAACTCCACGGTGATGAGACGTGGCGGGCATGTCACGGATACATGGTGTCAACAGTGTCGTCATACACGCGCACAGTAAGGTGTTTATCTTAAAGGAGTAGTAAAGGGAAAATGCATGTTTAGCCGTGTTTAAAGGTTACTTATGATCATATACAATGGTTCAGATCAAAACGTTGACAAAACTAGCACTTTTGAGAAAGTCTGATAATTGCTCTACCACTGTTTTTGGCATACAATGGATGTGGGTGGGCACCTTGAAAAATCTTTCAAAAACATGTTAAACTCTCGATTTCAAAGACAATAAGCTCACCGAGGGGGTAATTGGTGTCCGTTGGTGTTCTGACATCAAATTCGCCGCAAAGTATGAATCCTGTAGGGTTTTATTGATCATTTTATGAAATCCATTGACTTGTATTGAAGCGACCGTTGTAGATGTGTAGATCAATCCGCAGAGGGGATTCAGGAAGTGGAACTACTTACGGTAGCTATTGTTATTGTTTATGTTGTTAGGATACCTAGTTTGCGGACGTTTACACACATATGTGCTGCGACTATAGTTCTATGCTAAATATTTTAAAAAAGCCTTTCCAGATGAACTAGAATCTTACTTCATGGCGAATTATATGTCAGACACCATCTAACACCTCGGTGAGTTTCTTGTCTTTGAAATTGAGAGTTTAACATGTTTTTTGAATGATTTTTCCCGGTGCCCACCCACAACCATTGTATGACCAAAACAGTGGTAGAGCAATTATCAGAGTTTCTCAAAAGTGCTAGTTTTGTCAACGTTTTGATCTGAACCATTGTATATGATCATAAGTAACCTTAAAACAGGGCTAAACATGCATTTTCCCTTTACTACTCCTTTAAAGTCGCACAGAAACGGACGTTTGAGATCATCTAACTTCCATAGTTTGACGTATTTCCGACGCAGACAAGCTATGAGGGTGGGACATGACAATTTGATTGGAACATTGACAAGTGGACGGGTTTTAAGAACTTTAGACAGATTCGATAGAAGGATAGCGTTGATTGACGGGTGGATGTCGTGAGATTATTGGCCTAAAATCTAAGGTACCTGTTGTCGTCACTGCACGTGACCTACCGTTTTCCAGGAAGTAAGAAATTATATACTTTGATATAAGATTACAACAAAAGTAGAATTTTGTAATTTCTTTGGCATACATCGTTGAATAGGGGAACACTATGACAATTATGTGAACCAAAATGGGACAGAATGCTTTTTTTTCTAATTTTAGTGCGACTTTAAAGTGCATTTCTCTATACTGAGCTGAAATGAAACCAGTGCACATAACTACAAAAAATAAGAACATCCTAATAGAGAAAATAACATTTAAACAGCTGAATGTTAAACAGCTGAAAATAAATTGCAAAAGCATTGCTAAAAATGCATAAGGAATGGGGGAAAATGGGAACTAACAGTCCACAACGCAGATTCAAGATGTTAACCTAAAATGTAGGCTATGCCCTACATTTCTAGTTACTAACATCAGAATACATGGACTCTAAGCTGTGGTTACATTACTTATGTAGCTAGCTACAACAGATGCCAATTTTCGCTATGTTAAAATCCATTGACTCCATTGGCTAAAAATGTTAGCAATCTAAAAGTCAGCTATTTTCTGTCTTTTGGGGTCTTTCAAGAGGGGCGCGGGGTCCCGTTGGGGGGGTGGGCCACCTATGGATGTATTAATAGAACTGGATAGGGTCACTCCATTCACTGACTGCTCGAAAGAGTGAAGCCCTATTGAACCGCGCCATCTTTGAAAAAAACGCATCACTGATACCTTTGACATGCGCAGTCAAAGGTATCAATGACGCGTTCTTGTAGTCCACGAACAGATTGCGTTCATGGCTCTCCCCGCTCTGAGTTAGCGATGAAAAGCGGCTTGCTTATTAATCTACTTTTGTCAAATATATCCATTGGAAAACATATTTTTTCATCCAGGCATCTTAGTTTTAACAGTATAATTGTGACTGAACATGTTTTGTTTGCTAGTAGGTGGTATCAATATCACCGGTTAGCTATATAGGTAGGTGGTATCAATATCACCGGTTCCATATAACTGATATGGAAGCTGCTGCTAGTTGTTGTTGTTGCTATCTCGCTCTTATTGTGCAGGATTAGCATTGGAAGCATTGGAAATTATGTGTCCAGGCGACAAGACCTATCTTAATTTATCAGACATAATTTCATGTAATTTCAATTCACAGTTATTTCAGTGGCATGACTAGCTTCCGTCCTACCAGTCCTGAACAGAAACAAGCCAGCCGTGCACATAAGCCAGGCTAGACCTGGCCTGGTTTAAATGGGGACATTTCCGGACTGGCCACCAAAAATGGGTACTGTCCCTGGAAAACCTCAGCTAGGCTACATTTTGCATGTCCTCGCACAATGTCGATGTCTCAAAGTCCACGAAGAAAACATAAACATCAAAAAGAGGCTTACGCAGCAACCGGTTGTATTTGAAATGTATTTACATGAAAGCAGTGCTCCAGTACATTAAAGTAGTGTTCTTCGCAAAGAGAACACGTGGTGAGGCACCACAGCGTGATAGAGACAGAGGAGAGCAGCGGAGACATCCACACGGGTCCAGCTCAAGCTCATTAACATCAGGAATAGTGATGGAGGTAGTGGAGCCAGAGGAGTAGTAGAGTCTAGTCATCTGTAGTCATTAGGCAGAGGATCCCTCTGAGGTGTGCAAGGGCTGTGTTCCTGCTGCATATCCACACACACACACACACACTGGCACAGATACAAGAACACACACACACACACACTGTCTTCCTAACAACTGCTCTCCCCGCAGACAGACCTCTCCTGGTGTCCCCCCCCCCCCCCACACACACACACCCCATGAAAATTTGTCTTAATTAGAACTGATCCCGTTAACGAACCTTTGTGGCTAATTAGTAGCAGTCCAGGCCAGGGTTCCTTCCTCTTCCTCTCCGCTACGTCATGCCAGGTGGGATGTAGAGCAGCCCCCTTGGGATAGGCCCATCCAGGACAGGGAGGATGGAAACTCCTTTCATGTTTTATCATTCATTATTTATTATTTAATGAATTCATCAAGATGCAGACATAACATTGGTATGCAAGTAAGAAGAGAATATTGGGCATGACAAAGACAGTGATAATGAAAGAGAGCTGCGGAGGAGAAACATGCGCTTGTGTGACCCTATTAGTGTGTGGGGGAAAAATGATTCAAACTAAGCCAAAGACCTGCTAGCAATTATGCTGTACTAGCCTCTCTCTCGCTCTCTCTCTCTCTCTCATGCACACACACACAGACACACACACACACACATGCACACACACACACACACTGTCCCACAAGCCACAATGTGCCAATTACTGTACATAAGTCTCTGACCCAAGCCTTGTGCTGCCTCCCACCTAAACTGACAGCCATTCATCACAAGAATTCCAATGTCTTCATCAAATGACCCTGTCCTGTTCTTCCTCTATGTGGAGCACTTCTAACCTTCTACCTCTGATAGGCCTTCACTGACAACACAGGGGATGGATGGAAGCAGAGATAATTGAATCAGGATTGAGAGAGACAGGAGAGGAGGGATGGAGGGGCAGGTGTCAGAGATAGGTAGTGGCGGGAGAATGGAGAAAGGGATGGGAAGAAGGGGGAGGAGGAAGGAGAACTGGAGGGAGAGGGAGGAGAGGTAGGTGGAGGGTGGCAGGAGAATGGAGAGAGGGATGGGAGGGAGGTGGAGTAGGAGGGGATGGAGAAGGAGGAGAGGTGGGTGGAGGGTAGCAGGAGAATGGAGAGAGGGATGGGAGGGAGGAGGAGGAGGAGGGAGGGAGAACTGGAGAGAAAGATGAGAAGAAAGAGGGGGGGGGGTCGTCTGGAGGGGTGACAGGTTTGAGGTTAAGCCTTAAATGACATCTTCACAGAAATACATTGCCTGTACTCCTATTCAACAACCAAGGATAATTGCTCACTCAGTCCCCGACACATGTAACTCTGACCCTAACACACACCCACACGCACAAAGAGTGTGTGCCCTGCTCAAGCCCGCTATGGAGACAAGGCAAGAACAAGACCAGGGTTCTGTACTAGATCAATACTTCATTTACTGACCGAACTTCAGTCTTGTGCTGCCTATCTCCATCACATCACACTCGTCACCAGTTGTCTCAAACAAAAGAAATATCTTTCTGAAGAGAGAAAAAACAACTTTGATTTTCTTAGAACACTCCAGATAAACAAGTCCATCAAGAGTCACCCTCTCTCTCTCTCTCTCTCTGTCTCTCTCTCTCTCTCTCTCTCATTTAGTGACAAAAACATAGAATAAACATTTATATCCTCCTTCTCTTATCCTCCAATTCCTCTCCTTCTCTACCTTTTGCCCTCCCCTCCTGCTCCACCCCAGACCAGTGATGTCTCTCCTATCTAACCTCCTGCTCTTCTCCTCCACCTCCACCTCCACTCCTCCCCTGCATCCCCCCCTCCACCAGTGACGTTTCCTTAGTCCCACCAGCAGCAGCAGGTCTCGTGATCCCTCCACCTCCACCCGCAGATCACTGCTGTCTCATTCCTGTCCTCTACCTCTCTCTTCTCTCCATCCATGGACTTGGCATACAAGGTAATTGCCTATGGCGCCGAAGAACTAGGGGCGCACAAATCTCCGCTAGCACCCCCCCGCTCAACAAATCTTCAATCGGAATTGTCTGCTAGCACCTCCCCCCCCCCCCAACAAATCCTCAGACAATCAGAATTGTCCGCTAGCAACCCCCCTTCAAGCTCAACAACTTGGCGGGGGCGCACTGTCGTTATTTTGGCTAGGGCGGCCAATCGCCTTCCCCCGAGCCTGTCTCCATCCTGCCAGCAGCATGCTTATTGAGCCCTTTCTCTCCTCTTCTACCAGTAATGTCTCTCTCCTCTCCACCTCCATCTCTCCTCCACCTCCAGGCCTATAATAGATCTGCTCTATCTCCTCCACCACCTCCTCTCCCTCCTCCACCAGTGATGTCTCCTGTCTATCCAGTTCTGCCAGCAGCAGGTCTATTGATTCCACTATGGATCTGCTGACTTCATTATCATTACAGAGGTCAAATGAGGGTTGCCAATTCTGGACGGGGAAGATTCTAGAACAGTGCTTCTCAGCCCTCCCTGTCCTGTTACTTCGTCAAATAAGATTTTCTGTCTGATGTATGACGTTATCTGAATGTAAAAGCATAGTGTTCCACTTATCAAATGTAGTTGTATGGAGAGAGTGTACATTGATCAATATTGTAATTGTGCCCGTTTTAGCTGTTTCCATCTGATTTGGTCAGTTTTCAGCAGAAGTTTTAGACAGTCCAAAGAGCTTGAGAAACATCATCCAAGACCAGTTTTCCACCATGCAGTTGATCATGTTAACAACTGACTTATGTCCCATTTCCACCGCACCAAAAACAACTCTGCTCAACTTGCTTTTTGGGGCTTTCAACCGCAAAATGGGCATGTAGAGGCGAGGTGAGCCGTTACTTTTTTATTACTCGGTTGAGGTTCCAAGTGAGCTGTAACAAGGTCATGTAAACACTGCAGATCATTGATTGGTCAGAGACTCAGACCCAGACCAGACCCAGACCCAGACCAGACCCAGACCCAGACCAGACCCAGAACCAGAACCAGAACCAGACCCCTCTATATTCAGAAACCCCTCTATATGATGTCATGACGACCAGTTACATTTAGGGTGATACTATTTGCGGTGGAAAGCGCAGTGAAAAAAGTAATGCAAGTAGCCTATAGATTAATCAAGTTGAGGTAGCCTACATGTGGCAGAGGTGGTCTGCAGCAGTGATTTTGTGATGACCTGGGATCTGTGGACAGGAGATGGGGTGTGATCTCTATCAGATACACTTTCATCACTTGAACACATTTAGCCTACTGCAGTCATGTGAAAAATAGCATTGATGGTGTCATGCTCACATTGACTAGAATGTATTAGCCTACACAGCCTATGCACAAAATATGCATGCACGGGTTGAGGTGAGACCATTTTATCCCAGTGATGTTCTGTCACGTGAGCAGTAAAGTCAATCTTTGCAATACATTTTCCAACCATTCGCCAGCGCCACCACCAGCATTTTGGAACAGTAATCACCCAGTGTAGCCACCTCCTCGTGCTCCTTTGGAGCATGCTCCCTGACCCCGGTGGCAGTCCTCGCGCACTGCACTGCTCTCTCTTCCTCCCCCCTCCTCTTCCTCCCCCCTCCTCTTCCTCCCACATCGAGGCTCGCGCTGCCTATCTAGCCCGCTGCCTGCCTGTCTGTCGCATTTCCTCAAGAGCCAGACGACGGGGTCTCGGAGGGGTCGAAGGTTCTGCCCTGCAAGCCACGACCTCCACCTTTCAAGCCCCTGCAGATTTTCGGTATTATCAATGGAAGCGCGTTTCTGACAACATAGATCGCCGAACAGGAGCACATATCAGTGGGAGGACAAGATATTCCCCTCTCGTTTGGCAAAGGAAATCGCTGGGAAAAAATAGCGAGGCACAAAGCGGTGGGTTAGAGGTGGCTGGCTTGTCATTTACGAGACATGGAGATGCATGCGTTTCTGCAGAGTGGACGTTTATTGAGCGATTTGGGATATTTTAGAGACGAGAGATATAATGGGTCATATTTACGGAGGACGTTGGCGTTGACTTGTGTGTGATTTGCACGAGATTCATACAGTAGTCCACGAGAACGAGCGCGGTCTTGAAATGTCGGTGTCAGAGGTTCAATTCGTTCCTCTTTCCTATTCACTGTGCATCTGAGAATGCTCTTTGTAGCCCCGTGACATTTTCTCACTGCATTGCATGCTTTTAGTTTCACATATTCGGGAGATTTTCAGCGTAGACAAGTAGCTGGTTTGTATAGCTGTTGTTTGGTAATGTGTGGATAATTTGCTAATGTAAGCAGGTTTAGTTGGTCTTTCATATTTTAATTTAATCTAGGCCTACATCGTGAAGTTCTTAAAGTATTGTGACCAAAGGTCAGCAGTGCCATTTTGTAGCCAAACTACGTACGTCTACCTTGACATGTAACATTCACAGTCACCCAACAGTCATAACCGTTAAAGCTCAGGCCTGCACTGTAGGTTCAAAGATTTTGACTCAACTATAGTCGAGAGTTGTTTTTTTCAGCTATAGTGATTTCATACAAGCAATTATAGCGTGTGTGTGTGTGTGTGTGTGTGTGTGTGTGTGTGTGTGTGAGAGAGAGAGAGAGAGAGAGAGAGAGTGTGTGTTGTGTGATTATGAGGAAATTAATCGAAAGCTGAGCTGAGGTCTCTTCTGCTGGTGTTGTGGATCAAAACCTTATTTCCTGTGTAGGCTACAACCTATTTCCCAAAATACACTGCACACACCTGCATACCGTTCACTGTTCCCCTCATTTGAATTTATTGTGAACATTTCTGTATTAGATTTTTCTGCACCAAGACACTCAACTTCTCTCTCTCTCTCTCTCTCTCTTTTTGTGTAATTGAAGTAGGCTGTACAAGTTGGTGCGGTGTGTGTGTGTGAGCGTGCATGAACTCTTCAGGATGCCCGCTGCCGTGTGCTGGAGAGGTCCTGTCTGACCCGCTGGTGAGCTGAGGTGTCCGTGTCCCACGGTCACGCCGCCAGAGCAGGCGGAGCCATGGCGCACAGGAACACGCCCTCGCGGGGAGGAAAGGTGACCGTAGACGTGGACGAGTACAGCGCCAACCCCACCCAGGCCTTCACACACTACAACATCAACCAGAGCCGCTTCCAGCCCCCCCTCGTACACATGTGAGTACAGGCTGCATACACGTGCCTAACATGTGCACACACACAACACACATACACACACACACACACACGTACCTCCAACAATCCAATTCCTACTGTAAGATTTTGCAGCCTCCGGCACTTACCGACACATTCACCAGATAAAGCTTTGCAACAGTGCCTGAAATGAATCTACTGATTGATTGAATTGATTGATTGAATTGATTGATTGCATGATTTAATTGATTGATTGATTGATTGATTTAATGGATTGGTGGACTCAGACAAAAGCCAAATGATTGGACATCTGCCCTCCCTATCTCTTCCAGTGTATAGCCCCCAGCTGCTGTGCTAACTCTGCTGGTTTTCCCTGCGGTCTCCACTAGACTTGAAGACATAAACCCAGAAATCAGAAACAGGTTTACTGCCAAGTAGGTTTCACACAGAAGGAAGTTGCTTTGGTCTGATGGTGCATAACAATAAACAGTGCGAGGAGGACAAGACAGGACAGTGCAAAATACAATAACATAGGTGACAATTAACAATACAGTATACAATACAATCTACAATCATGTACAACATAATGCAGTGTCAGTGGGGGTCCCGGGCCTTGCTGATGAGGCCAGCTGCAGTCGGGAAGAAGCTGTTCTTGCCGTGAGTTTTTGGTTAAAGCCTGAGTCCAGTGCCTCGGCCCTACAGAGTGCTTCCTTCAGAGTCAGCTTGGGAGGTCAATCCTCCATGTTATTAAGCAAAGAGGTCAGAAGTGGCCTGGATTTATAAGGTCTTTAACAACGACTCTTTGACCTAGAGGTCAGGTCAGGGGTCACTCAGCTGTAGGTTACTGGCCTGTTGATTCATAATCAGTAGCGTGTAATGAGGGGTGGAGACAGACAGAGGGCCTCTTTATGTACGTTTTGCCAAGTTCTATTTTTTCTTGGAATATACAGTATATTGTATTTGCATACAATAGCGAGACAGAGAGGAGGAGGCGTGTACTCAAGGCTTTCTGCCATCTTTGGCTCTGATTGACTGACACTGTTTCACCCCACCACCACCACCACACACACACACACACACACACACACACACACACACACACACACACACATTTAAGGGAAGACAAAGGTGTTGGACAGCTGTCTTACCGGTCCACTCAATCTAACATTAACCGGCAGTCTGTCTCGGAGGCTTTGTCTTCCTCACAGGAATCCTCACAGGAATTCCTCACAGATGTCTCCATTGAATTAGCAGGGATGGGACTTGTGTTTTTATCCCCCATTTCCACTACTGTTTTAGAAATTAAAGGATAAGGACGCTGAATTTCATGTTTAGCCCTATTCTGGCTTCCCTGGCATGTATCTGACTAGTACAGGTTAAAATATTTCTGTTTTGTGCAGAACAGAGTTCTGTGCCAATAACGTCGGCGCGCGCGCCCTGGCTCGTTGCTAGCTATGGGAACACTCGGAAAACTCTAAAATGTATGATATATGTGGATTTCAAGTTCAGGAATTACATGGTTTATGCTCACCAAGCTCTGAAGTCGTCCTGTAAACACCATAGGTCCTTTCGCCTCTGCATTTCGAAACAACAGTAACTTGTAAACAGTACTAATTTCACCGAACATACAACAGCCATCCCTTCACGCTGTAAACCTCAGCGAATTTCTGATTCGGATGAATTTCGTGGAGGTTTACAGCGTGTTTGATTGTGATGTGTGTGGTTGTGACTGTTGTGAATGTGCTTTGGAGGTGATTGAGCTTTGAACTGAGCGAAGCAGAAATGTGATTGTATTTTATTGTGATATAGAACTAGTCTACCTAGCAGGTAGTGTTATACTGACTTATAATGGCTGTGCAGTAATGATGAATATGTCACAATTATGCCACTGCGCAACCAACCGGTGTGTATGGCTGGGATTACCAGTTGAGTTATGGGTAGTCTCGCATGGGTAGTCTTGCATAGCCAGACCTATCTCCATGCTTCGGTTACGCTGTGCCAGCGCTGGAGAAAGGTCTGGCTGGACTCATTACCATTCGGGGATGGGAGGGGGTGGACGCTTAACATATTTTTTAAGCCAATCACAATCATCTCTGGCGGAGTGGTTGCTGGTTGTTGTTGTTGTTGTTTCACGTAGTCTGGGAGAATCTCCAATTGGCCACATGTATCGACGCCATTGATTGGGCAGTAATAAACAAATGACAAGGCTTATCCCCAAAACCTACATCCGTTGAGTCTGACTAAGTTATGGGTAATGTTAGGACGGGGGAGGGGGGGGGGCTTCAAGAGGAGGACATGAGAAGGGACAAGAGGAACGAAGAAGAGAAGGGAGGAGAGGAAAGAGAGGACAGGGGCCGAGACGAGAGGAGTGGATAGAGCTCTGGGATCGTACTAAACCCCTGGTCATTACAATTAGCATTAAAACACCTTGTGCCACTCGTGAAAGCTGGCAGCCTAATCTGTGATTTGCCACCAGCTTTATTGTGATGCTTTAGAACTGGGCTTCGTGCCAGCCATGCCATCACCATCCCTCTGGGGCCACTAACAGACTGCCGGAGCTGCCTCCCCCCTTCCCTCTCTTTGGCAGACTTGGCAGCAATGGCAGCTCTCTGATGATGATGATGATGATGATGATGATGATGATGATGATGAGTGTCCAGGGACCTGGGAGATGTTTGAGTAGCTTCACTCAGCCAGCCTCGGGGGGAGAGCCTGGTTTCTATTTGCTTGGTTTCTGGTCTAGAGCCCACTGGTATACTGTCACACAAATATCGAATAGAGTGGCCGAGTCTCGCCAGGCGCTAGGAATTAGAATAAAACCATGGACGTACCAAACGAAGTAGCCTATTCCAGAAGATTCTATGCAGAATTCTATCTGCATAGACCGGAAACCACAACTGCAAAGCAAATGGGCACCAGGCTAGCTTCAGTCAGTCCTTCCTTCCTTTCTTCCTTCCTTCCTTCCTTCCTTCCTTCCTTCCTTCCTTCCTTCCTTCCTTCCTTCCTTCCTTCCTTCCTTCCTTCCTTCCTTCCTTCCTTCCTTCCTTCCTTCCTTCCTTCCTTCCTTCCTTTCTTCCTTCCCTACTAACTAACTTCCTTCCTTCCTTCCTTCCTTCCTTCCTTCCTTCCTTCCTTCCTTCCTTCCTTCCTTCCTTCCTTCCTTCCTTCCTTCCTTCCTTCCTTCCTTCCTTCCTTCCTTCCTTCCTGTCTTCCTTCCTTCCTTCCTTCCTTCCTTCCTTCCTTCCTTCCTTCCTTCCTTCCTTCCTTCCTTCCTTCCTTCCTTCCTTCCTTCCTTCCTACCTGCCTGCCTTCCTTCCTTCCTTCCCTTCTTCCTTCCTTCCTACCTTCCTTCCTTCCTTCCTACCTTCCTTCCTTCCTTCCTTCCTTCCTTCCCTTCTTCCTTCCTTCCTACCTTCCTTCCTTCCTTCCTACCTTCCTTCCTTCCTTCCTTCCTTCCTGCCTTCCTTCCTTTCTTCCTTTCTTCCTTCCTACCTGCCTTCCTTCCTTCCTTCCTTCTTCCTTCCTACTTGACTTCCTTCCTTTAGTCATCTCTCTGCTCCCTGTCCTTTATGTATCCATTCTATTCCCTTAGATCTTATAATCCTCTTTCCTGAGACTTCCTTGAAGGTGCAGGTGAAAGATAGCGAGCATATTAGACGATGTTCTTGACAGGCTCTTGTTTGAAGAGTATACTGTAAATCAGTACTATCCAGTTAATAATACTGGGTATATCATTACATAGTGTCATCATTACATCATATATTTCTATTAGGCTACACCCAATATTATTACAGGTATACTGTGTATTATATATGTGTTCTCTGTGTTGCCAGGGTGGAGCCCATTCCCTATGACGCCCCCAAGCCGTCTGGCCACACCCGCTTCGTGTGCATGTCAGACACACACTCGCGGACGGACGGCATCCAGATGCCCTATGGAGACGTTCTGCTCCACACTGGGGACTTCACCGAGCTGGGGCTGCCCTCAGAGGTCAAGAAGTTCAACGACTGGCTAGGTAAACTGGACGGCTTTATCACACGCACACACACACACACACACACAAAACGACGTTAACAACAGTTTTATTGTTTACACACACTAAGGATGTGCGCAGATAGTTGTTTATCCGACTATACTGCGCAGCTTCTGCTAGGCGTTTAAGAAATACTAGTCGGCTGAACTAAATATAATATAATTTGATTTAAACAAAAAGAGATTGAAATAATGAAAGTCACCTCACTCACAGTAGCCTACTCAGGCTGAGAGAGAGAGAGAGAGAGAGAGAGAGAGAGAGAGAGGGGTTACAATCCTTACTACAGGGTTTTAGTAGCATATAGTCTCGCATCTAAGATCATAATCATTAAAACTAAACCATCACAGAGAGTGTGAGTGGAGCGGGGTGGGGGGGGTTCAGAGCGTGTTTTCAAGAAGTCGGCGCGATCGGCGTCGTGTTCCGCTCCGATCAGACAGAATCACAACTAGGAATGTTCAGACAGAATGGTCACTCTGTCACTCTGTCGAGAACAAGAATGGGTGAACTTGGGTGGAGCGGGTGGATTGGGACGTCTGGACCCAGTCTACTGTAGCTCAGAGCAGTTTGAAGCACGCCTGATCATTTCTCTCAGTCAAACAAGCGCATTCATTTCCAGCTGCAGGAGGCTCTAGGAGACATAATGACAGCAATCAGAATGGAGCCTTCATCCAAGCGATGGTATAATGTTTTATACTGACCGACTGTGAGTCTGTGAATGTGATTGTGAATTTCGTTAGTACTAAATATATTTCAATGAATAATCTAATGATCTGTTTTTATTAGCCTACTTAAAAAACAAAAACATAATTAGCCTGGACCTATACGGAATCTACAGGCCATTGAGCCCAATAGAGCTATTATCATGCAAAGCATGCATTTGATTTAATTTCACTTGGCATGAATCATAGGCCTAATGATGGTGCCAGATAATGATAACCGATGAAGTGGTACGAGTCAAAATGCCTGTAGCCTACACTTGAGAGATTAAAGAGAACGAGTGAGAATTTTTCAAAGCAGCTTTCTCTTTTGGGGGACGGGGGAGCAGAGTGATTGGGTGTAATAAAAGATTTTTGGCGCTCAACTCCACTCACATGCTCTCGTCATTCAAATTAAATCTAGACCTATCTATTCTTCATACATAGGCTATTTATTTGCATGTTTTCTTGGATATTAACAGACAAAGCATATATCCTTCTGACCCCTCTCATGTGTGCCATGCGCAAACTGTCGTTTCCCTCGCCTGCTGAGGGGAGCTGGCGTCGGCCAACTCACTACACTGTTGAAGA